>NW_023425404.1:195995193-196182693 GCF_014108245.1 Pipistrellus kuhlii | reverse complement strand
TGCCATCCAGTTCCGGGGACAGGGACTCAGCCACCTGGCCCCGGGCAGCCCAGGGAGGCTGCAGAGGGAGCGGAGGGTGAGGCTGGGAGGTGACAAAAGGAGGTCAAGTTGTCCAGACATGGGAGGGACAGTGCTCCAGGGGCAGGTAGTCCAGAGGGAGCAGCAAGCAGGCTCAGGGCTTTCCAACAAGAGCAGGAACCCTGCAGGCCAGGAGCTCAGAGGGGCAGGAGGAGCGGGGTAGAGACAGCCCCTGCAGCCAGGCTCCGCCGGCTGCTCAGCTCCTCTGGGCTGGGGCTCCTGCCTGCCACTGGCTGGGAGAGGACTCCACTCCCAATACACACCACTGGGGCCAGCACCAGGGCCAGCGGATGCTGTGGAGGAGGAAGGAGGAAGGAGGAAGGAGGCAGAGGCTTTGCTCTTGCCCTGCAGCTGTCACCTGTCTTTCCCGCGCTCGCTCTGGGAGGTGCAGAGCTGGGCTCTCAGAGTCGGCCACACAGCCTCCCCCGAGGCCGCCGCCATCCCACCCAAACCCCCTTCCCACACTCACTCCCTGCGGCTGCTCACCCGAACCGCCCTGCCGGGGACCCAGCCCCTGCTGCAGCCCTCGGGGCCACGAGGCAGCTTCCGGGGGTCCCCACAGACAACAGCAGCAGGGCTGCCTCACCCGGGCCCTGTCAGGATTGCTGCATTAAAAGCATCTCCTTCGTAACGCTTTATACTTGGGTGCACCATTCCAAAAAGGTCCCTGGCACACGATAGGTTAAGCCAGATGAGAATGCAATCTCAACAAAATCCTAGCAAAGTGACTTCAACAGCACAGTCCACCAGTCATGCACCAGGTCGAAGGAGGGTGCATTCCAGGAATGCAAGGCTGGCTCCACACCCACCCGCCCATCACTGCGCCAGAGCACACTGACAAGATGGAGGGTGGAAACTAAACCGTCACCTCAAAGGATGCAGAAGAAACATCTGAGGAAAATTAACATTTGTTTATGATAAAAACTCAGCAAAGGGAGGAGGTCACAGACCTCAAGATAACAACAATAGCCAAAGCCGGTGTGGCTCAGTGGATAGAGCATCAGCCTGCAGACTGAAGGATCCAGGGTTCGATTCTGATCAACGGCATGTACCTTGGTTGTGGGCACATCCCCAGTGGTGGAGGCGGAGGGGAGATGCAAGAGGCAGCTGATTGATGTTTCTAACTCTCTCCCTTCCTCTCTGTATAAAATCAATAAAATATATATTTTTTAAAAAGATAACAATGCTAAAGGTCGTCCATGAGGTGCCCACAGCTGACATCACACTCAACAGTGAAACGCTAAGAGCCTTCCCTCTGAGAGCAGGAACAGGACAAGACGCCCACGCCTGCCCTCTTAGTCAGCACAGTATTGCAAGTCCCAGCCGGGGCAGCTGGGCAAGAAAAAGAAGTCAAGGCATCCACACTGGGAAGGAAGAAGTGAAGCTATTTGCAGACGACATGACATTGTACACAGAAAACATGACATTGTACACAGAAATCCCTAACGACCCCACCAGAACCCTGTTAGGATCCGTCGACAATTCAGCTAAGTTGCAGAATACAAGTAAATGGGGTCGAAGGCACAAGATTCTGGTTGCAGGTGTCCCGTACGCTCTGAAAGTTCACGCCACACCACTCTATCACAGACCTGCGTCCGTGCCCGTCTTCACTGATGGGAAGCGATCAGAAGAGGGTTCTCGCAAAGGTGAAAAGCAGGAAAAGCGCTGCATTCGTTTTGCAGGGAGCCGGGAAGCAGGCCCCTCCCTCCCCCTCGCAACCCCAGCTCCTTCCCCAGAACCAGCCAGCTCAGCATCCCGCCCGCGAGCTGTGAGCTGGCTGAGCAGCTGCCTTCCTCTCCGTGTGCTCGGTGCATCTGTTAGCAAGCTGTGTCTGCGCTATCAGAAAGCCCACGCTCTCGGGGTGTTACGTTCACATAAAACTGAATGTGATCAGGCATTGGGAGCGCCATGAATATAAAGACACTGCGGGTGCATTGAACATGGGGTCTTGGAAACGCTCAAAAATCGTCCATAGACACTGAGTGGCCAGATGATGATGATCTCTGAACGCATCATCATCTGGCCACTCAGTGTCTATCCTGTAGAATAAAAGGCTAATGTGCAAATTGTCCCTTCGACCAGCAACCGCCCATGTCCCCTCCCCCTGGCCAGGCTGGCCGGACCCCACCCATGCACAAATTCATACACCGGGCCTCTAATATATATATACATATACATACATATATATATATTTAGCTGAGTGGCCAGATCATTATGCGTTCAGAGATCATCATAACCTGGCCGCTTGGTGAAAGTTAATAGTAATCGCCTCTTTGCTTTAGACTAGGGGTGTCGAACTCAATCAGAGAAGGGGCCAAAATCTAAAATCCAGCCTAAATCGCGGGCCGAATGGTTTACTGAACAGTCATAAACTGTCATTGTGATGGAAACGCAGCGGAGTGCAGTGATGACAGCGCGGTGCGGGCCACATTGCAAGGCCTGGCGGGACGGATTTGGCCCGCGGGCCTTGTGTTTGACACACGTGCTTTAGGCCGTTCCAGCTCACAGCCCCCGTCAGGAATCTGTGCTTTGTGGGGGACACTGGCGTGAGTCCCGGAGATGTGACGTGCAGATGGGGACACAGTGCCAACACTGTCCGTGTGAGACAGATCTTCCAAGCTCTCGTCACAAGAGAAAACAAGGGAGGTGGCGGGTGCTGACTGGACCTGGCGCGGAGGCCCCTGCGCCGTGTGCACGAACGGAACCTCACGTGGCGCTCCTGACGCTGACAGAACGCTTCCTGTCAACGACATCTCAGCCCAAAGCCACACGGAACCCGACCCCCCGTCCTGGAGGGGCATCTTCACGCCTGTCCCGGAACTGGGACAGCTCCGTTCGGGGCACCACATCCCTCCAGGTTTAACAATAACCAGAGGTTACCCGGCCGGCGTGGCACAGGGATTGCGCATCAGCTGTTGAACCAGGTCGCAGCTGGATTCCCGGGCAGGGCACAGGCCTGGGTTGCAGGCTCGGTCCCCAGTGTGGGGCGTGCAGGAGGCAGCCTATCCACGAATCTCTCTCATCATTGATGTCTCTCCCTCCCTCCCTCCCTCCCTCACTCCCTCGCTCTCCTTCTCCCTCTAAAAGCAATACAAATCTTTTTAAGATAATAAAAACAACCCCAGCTCTCCCCGTGGGCTGTCAGGAACCACTTTCTGGGCCTCTCCCCTGAAGCCTGGCCTGGGCCTTCCATCCGGGATCCTGGGCCTCATGGATCAGGAGCTCACGGAGCCAAGAAGTGAGAGAGGGACAGTCAGTCCCCGGAACAGGCGAGGGGCCCCCTCTCCTCCGGAGGCCTCCTTTCCTTCTCCCTTCCTCCAGTCCTCCCCTCTTCCTCTCTTCCTCTCCACCTCCTCCTCCTGCTCCTCCTCCTCCTCCTCCCCCCCCTCCTCCTCCTTCTCCTCTTTCTCCTTCTCCTCCCTGGGCCTCCTCCTTCTCCTCCTCTCCTCTCCTCTCCTCTCCTCCTCCTCCTCCTCCTCCTCCTCCTCCTCCTCCTCCTCCTCCTCCTCCTCCTCCCCCTCCTCTTCCTCCTCCCTGGGCCTCCTCTCCTTCTCCTCTCCTCTCCTCCTCTTCTCCTCCTCCTCCTCCTCCTCCTCCTCCTCCTCCCAGGGCCTCCTCTCCTCCTGGAGCCTCTTCTCCTCCCGGGGTGACTGCCCAGCGGGGTGGGACCCTGATGTCCGCCGCTGAGGGTGCAGGGGACAGAGCCGGTGGGCTTGGTGTGGGAGGGACTGGGTCCCAGTCTGCTTCCACCCTGGCTGCTCCTGAAGCGCCCGGACCATAATCCCTACACCATTGGCACAGCGAGCCCCACCCTGGAGACAGACCCAGATGGCCCTGGAGAAGCTGGGACCAAGGGGGGCGGGGAGGATGGCGGCAGGCTGCTCTCACTCGGGGGAGGGGAAGGAGACGTGCCTGTCCGCTGAGCCACGCAGTGAAACAATCAGAAAAGGAGATGGATCCTGACCTCGTCCAGTGTCTACAGCTGTGTGCCTCCATGTTCTAGGTAACCCGCCAAAGGTGAGCACAGACCCGCCCCCAGGATGACTCACTCGCTCCTTGTCCCTCCTGGAATAACAGGTGGGCCCGCCCCCTCCAGCCGGCACTGGGTCCCGAGGAAGCTGGCGGAGATTGGGGGTGTCCAGCCACACCATGAGGGGCTCCAGGGCACCGCTGACCGAGTTCATGAATATTTAACAGCTGACCGAGTTCATGAATATGTAACAGATGCGGCTTGAACACGCCCGGGGCTACCTGAGAGGGTGCTCAAGGTCATCAGGGATGCGAGGGGAGGACGCCACCACTGCAGCATCGAGTTCTAACAGTGGCCCTGGCCGGTGTTGCTCAGTGGATAGAGTGTCAGCCTGTGGACTGAAGGGTCCCGGGTTCGATTCCCAGTCAGGACACATGTCTGGGTTGCAGGCTCAATCCCCAGTAGGGGACGCACAAGAGGCAGCCAATCCATGATTCTCTCATCACAGATGTTTCTCTTTCTCTCTCTCTCCCTCTTCCTCTCCCTCTCCCTCTCCCTCTCCCTCTCCCTTCCTCTCTGAAATCAATAAAATATATTTTTTTAAAGAAGTGCCAACAATGGGGACCATCTGCACCAACGTGGTCTCTCCTTCTAGAACATTCTCCCACTCTGGGGGGAGGGGGGGACCGTGAAAGACATTCATGCCACGCAGGGCCGACCCTGGAATCTCATCACTGCCGACGGCAACATGGCAGGGTGGGCGGGGAGGGGTGCGGTTTGCTCACCCCGAACCCCAGCTCTCAGGGCGGGCGGGCGGGCGGACCTCGGAGGCCGAGAGGCGGCCAAGGAGCCCCCGGACCGGCCTGACCTGCCCCAGCAGCGCCCACGGCCGCCCCGCGTGGGTGGGTCCAGGGCCCCAATTAAAAAACGCTTATTCTCGGCACTCACACCTCCCAGACATCTGGCCGCCGCCATCCAGAGGGGCCGAGCCTCAGGAAGCCAGTCCCCAGCCAGCCGTCACCTAGCAACCAGCCTAGCAACCTGGCGGCCAAGGGATTAACCCCGGTGATCACCGAGCAGTGCCCAGAGGACACCAGGTCTCCAGGATGCCAACCAGCCGCTCGGGGACCAGGCTCCAGCCGGTGCGGGGACAACGGGACGCGATTTCCCTCCGGAGACTCACCAGGCGGAGAGGGGAGGAGGCGACGGTGGGGGACAGAGGGGGCCGTCACCAAGAGAATGAGGAAAAGGGGTGCCCGGCGTGAGAAAGAGCCCCCCCCCCCCGCCCCCGCCGCCCCGGCCGGTGTGGCTCAGTGGAGGGAGCATCGGCCCCAGGACTGAAGGGTCTCGGGTTCGATTCCAGTCCAGGGCATGGGCCTCAGTTGCAGGTTCAACCCCGGCCGGATAGGGCCCACGTGGGAGGCAGCCAATCGATGAGGCTCTTTCATGTCGATGTTTCTCTCCCCCTCTCCTTCCAATCTCTCTAAAAATCAATGGGAAAACAGTCTGGGGTGAGGATTAACAAGGGAAAAGAAGGGCTGCCTCCCCCCACCCCCATCCCCAGGAGTGCCTTCAGAGAGGCCAGAAACAGAAGGCAGTGAGAGGCCGAGAGAATGTTCCGGAAGGGCGAGCACTCAGTGATTCCAGAAAGCACCAGCCCTGAGCCTGCCCTGACCTGGGGCCAGGACGCCCCCCCTACCCCGTCCACAGGGGTCACCTCCCTGGCCGCCCCCTGCCAGTCCCCAGGCAGGTGCGCGGGGAGCAGCCAGGGGCCCCCTCCCCGGTGCCGCTGGGGACCAGGCGCCCCCAGGTGAGCCCGTCCACCTGGCGCTCGCTGACCGTGAGGCCCGGGCGGGTCACCGGCCCTCTGGGTGAGAAGTGATGCCTCCTGTGAGGCCCAGGGGCCCTGTGGGGCCCCGCACCCCTCCCCCTGCGCCTCCCCGGGCACCTCCCGGAGTCCTGAGCCCTGAGAGGCCCCGCGGGGACGGGCACAGGCCTCTGAGGGCCTCTGAGCCCAGGCTCTGGGCAACCGGAGCCAGGTAACCCCCCGGAGGCCCCGGTGCCAAGGTGCGGCCCCCACGGCCTCACCGAGGGGCCCGGGGACCTGCTCCAGCGGACCGTGTGGGAAAGGCACCCAGGAAGGACCCGGCGCTGGGGACCGCCTGGCACCCAGGGGCACTCGGCAGGCGAAGGGACAGCCGTTCCAGTGCCCCCTCTCCCCCCGTGGTCCTGACACGCCGGTGCAGGGAGAGGAGAAGGTCCAACCGGGGACAGGAAACCCAGACAGACTCAGGTGTGCAGGTGGCGCCCCCCAGGCGATGACGGCCACGGTGACCTTCAGATCCAGGTCACGTCTGCCTCCACCGGGAGCCGGTCCCAGGCCCAGCGGGCAGCAGGGGAGGCCAGGCCGGTGGCCAGGGAGGAAGGGCCGTGCTGACCCCGACTCTGTGCAACCTGGTCCCGTCAGAGCACCAGCCGCGGGCTCTCCTTAGCCCACCGGCAGGGGCCAGGGCTGCAGATGGCTCTGGGCCCAGCTTCCCCGCCTGCAGGATGCCGGCTCACAGCACTTACCTCGGGGCGGGCTGGGGGAGCAGGAGCTGAGCTCACACAGACAGCATCCTGTCCCCAGCACCTCTGAGGGGACCCCTGGGCCAGGCAGGCCTCTGAGGGCTCTTCTCCACCGGGTGAGGCAGCGGGGAGGGACCCGCCCAGCCCCCTCGCCCCCTCCGGTTTCGCTCTCAGCTATTACCAACCCCCCCTCCCCCCGAGCTGGGACGGCCTCCGTGGCAGACGCTCTAGGGCAGAGCTCAGGCGCCCAGGAGCACCAGGGCCCCCCTCAGGGTCAGGCGACACCTTCCAACCCAGTGAGGGCCACCCTTTCGCATCTGTGTTTCCTGAAGAGAAGTTTCTAGATCCGCATCCGAACTGGCCCCTCAGGCAGCACAGCCATGGGCACCTCAGAGCACCCAGGCCTGGCAGGGACCCCCTGTTCAACAGCTGGGCCTCCCTGGGAAACAGCCCAGAGCAATGCTCCCCCCCCCCCAAAAGTGAACACATGGGGGATGAGGGAGGGCAGGCGGCGAGAGGAGGCGAGCACAGAGCTCAGGGCGCTGGCCCACCACATAGAACTGTGACTGCTCTGTGCCTCGATCTCCCCATCTGCAAAATGGGTCACCCCGTTCTATAGATGGGGAGAACTGCCGCCTCCTCCCGGCCACCCCCTGGGTGCCAGGCCTTGCCGAGAAGTGACCGGTCAGTGACCCTGACAGCAGCCCCGAGGACTGTGGGAACTGAGGCGGGGAGGGGAGGGCGTGAATACGAGCTGGCGCGAGTGGGGGCGCGGTCTGTGCCAGGCAGGGAATACGGACCAGTCACCCCCCGCCCCTCCTCGCGGGCTGTGGGGTCAGCGTTCCTGCATGCTGAGTGGTTTTCACGTTGACGACCTTTGCTAACGGAAAGTTTAGGGGTGGGTCCCCCCATGATTAAAACTAAGCAGCCGAAACCGGTTTGGCTCAGTGGATAGAGCGTCGGCTTGGGGACTGAAGGGTCCCAGGTTCGATTCCGGTCAAGGGCATGTACCTTGGTTGCGGGCACATCCCCAGTAAGGGGTGTGCAAGAGGCAGCTGATAGATGTTTCTCTCTCATCCATGTTTCTAACTCTCTATCCCTCTCTCTTCCTCTCTGTAAAAAGTCAATACAATATATTTAAAAACAAAACAAAAACTAAGTAATGCGTGACCCTTTGGGAAGAGGAAGGAGTTTTCTGAACCACCAGTGGTTTGGGCAGCTGGGGCAGCCCAGACCCGTCCTGTCGGTCCCTGCCCGGTCACCGCTGTGCTCGGGACCCTCCCGGGCCCGGCAGCGCCGCGCCCGCCCGGCCGCTCACCTTGAACCTCTCGGACATGCTCTCGGTGACGCTGACCGTGAACTCGGCGATCCTGTGGGCGCGGCCTTTGCCTTTCTTGCGGCTGGGCTCATAGTCGGTCTTGGTTTTCACGACCACCTTGTCCGGGAGAGAAGCGACCGTGTGGTCAGAGGGGCAGCCGGGGGCCTCCGGGCACACCTGGCCGAGGAGGAGGCTCACGGCCAAGGTCACCCCTTCGCCAGGAAGCCCCTCCTCCAGGAAGCCGCCGCCTCCTCCTGGCCGCCCCTCGGAGCCAGGCCTTGCCGAGAAGGGACCGGTCAGCGCCCCTGAGGGCAGCCCCGGAGGACGGTGGGAACGGAGGGGCGGAGGGGTTAGGCCCCTGGGACGAGGCCACATGGCCGGGGGGGGGGGGGGGGGGCAGGGCCTGTCCACCTCCCGGTGGCCACGTCCTGTTCCTAACTCTCTGACTCAGTTTCCTCATCTGTGGCCTCAGAAATCTGTGAGACCAGCTCTCAGTGCTGCTCGGTTCCTGTCTCCGGGCGTCCTGGCCAGGGGTCCCTTTGTTCACACAGGCCTGGAGCTGGGAGACCGTTAGCTTGTGAGGCCACTCCATCGGTGGTCCCGGCCGTCCTGCCTACCTGGCCTCCTCCCTGATAGATGCCAACTGTTTACCATGCATCCTGGGATGGAACAGACGGAGGGAGCCAGAGGAGGGCCCGGCTGAAGGGAGAGGCCCCTGACAGGCCGCCTCGGGCACGGCGGTCTGGCATAGCCGCTGCTCTGGGTGAGGCGGGAGGGCGAGGCGGGGCAGCGGGGCCAGGCTGTGCTGGCCGGGCAGGCGCGATGCCCGACAGGGTAGAGGAGCTCGGAGGCGGAGGCCTCAGGCAGCCAGGCCCCTCCTGGACCATCAGGGGGGCCCAGGGGCTCCCCGTGGCCAGCTGCACCGGGTGGCCTTCCTCACCTGAAGCGCCTGTGCTGACCTCGCTCCTGCCCCCCAACCGAACAGACAGTACAGCTGGGTCAGCCCCCTCAGGAGGGCCGAGCCACCCCCTCAGAGGGCCCAGGGCAGGAAGGGTGGTCTGGGAGTGAGGCCCCCCCAGGAATCCCCAACATGGCCAGGAAACAGCCAAGCCCCAGCCAGAGCCTCCCCCCCCCCCCCCCCCCCCACACCGGGACGAAATGACACAGTGAATGCAAATGTGCTCGCTGGGAACAGAGCGTGCTCCGGCCGTGCCCGTGGCCATGCCAGTGCCCGGGGTGGTCTGAGGAAGCAGCAAGGGGTGAGGATGGACATGGTTTATTGTTCTAGGTTCATGTTTTACCACTGTGTGGATGTTTAAGCATCCTATCTACCTATTTAAGTGATGATTCCCGAAAACATCATCCCTAAGGAACACAAATCAGTTGACTGGATGCTGCATTCAGCAAAAGACGGTTCTTTACAGGCAGGGGAGCCGCCTCCGGGGCCGCTCACGCGGAGGGGCAGGGGCGCTGGGAGATTCACAAAGGAACAAAGGAGGCTGCAAGCCGCACGCTGACAGCCCGCAGCATCCTCCGCGCGGGATGGGGGGAGGGTGCAGAGGGCTCAGCCCCTGGGAGGGCCCCCACCCCCACTCCACCCCCACCCCACCCCCCACCGGGCCTGCAGGCCGGCCTCCGCTCCGCAAAGGGGCAAACCCGGCTGAGAGGGAACCTCCTGGGAAGGCACAGGGGCAGCGGCGCCTGCGCTCACCCCAGACCCAGAGCCCCTGGCACCGAGGGGCAGAGCAGGGGCAGGGGCAGGGCAGGGGCAGGAGCGGGGCAGGGCAGGGGCAGGGGCAGGGGCAGGGGCAGGGGCAGGGGCAGGGGCAGGGCAGGGGCAGGGGCAGGGCAGGGGCAGTTGCGGGGCCAGGACACCCTCGGACAAGACTCCCATGGAAGCCAGGAGGGGACATTCCCGGGCGCTCCGCTGTGTGCTCGCCGCTGTCCTCTCCGGGCCGGTTCCCCATCCGGAACCCCATCCTGGGGGTGGGGTCCTCCCTCGGGTGGGTCCGGCCGCCCCCCGCTCCGCGGCCCCAGCGCACGCGGCGGGTTTCTTTTGTCGCCGCCAGGATTCGGGGTTCCCGGCCGCGGGGTGCAGGCCCTCACCTTGTCCGGCGGCGGGAACTGCAGCTGGTTCACATCCAGGGGCGTCATCAGCGGGATGGTGTCGAAGCCGTCCTCCAGCAGCGCCTGCTTGGCGCCCTTCTCCGCGAAATTGCTCCCCAACTTCACCATGGCTGCGGGGACCGGGCTGCGCTGCGGGGGCCGGGGGGTCACCGGAGGGGCCCGCCGCTGCCCCCCAGCCCCTGTGCCCGCCGCTGCCCCTCAGCCCCTGTGCCCCCGCCGCTGCCCCTCAGCCCCTGTGCCCGCCGCTGCCCCCAGCCCCTGTGCCCGCCGCTGCCCCCAGCCCCTGTGCCCGCCGCTGCCCCCAGCCCCTCTGCCCCCGCCGCTGCCCCCAGCCCCTCTGCCCGCCGCTGCCCCCCAGCTCCTCTGCCCGCCGCTGCCCCCCAGCTCCTGTGCCCGCCGCTGCCCCCAGCCCCTGTGCCCGCCGCTGCCCCCAGCCCCTGTGCCCGCCGCTGCCCCCAGCCCCTCTGCCCCCGCCGCTGCCCCCAGCCCCTGTGCCCGCCGCTGCCCCCCAGCTCCTCTGCCCGCCGCTGCCCCCCAGCTCCTGTGCCCGCCGCTGCCCCCAGCCCCTGTGCCCGCCGCTGCCCCCCAGCCCCTGTGCCCGCCGCTGCCCCCAGCCCCTGTGCCCCCGCCGCTGCCCCTCAGCCCCTCTGCCCGCCGCTGCCCCTCAGCCCCTGTGCCCGCCGCTGCCCCCAGCCCCTGTGCCCCCGCCGCTGCCCCTCAGCCCCTCTGCCCGCCGCTGCCCCTCAGCCCCTCTGCCCGCCGCTGCCCCCAGCCCCTGTGCCCCCGCCGCTGCCCCCCGAGCCCCTGTGCCCGGGGCGGGCGGCAGGGCGCGACGGGCACGGCCGGGCGGGGGCCGGGCCCACACGGATTCGGGGCCCCGGACGGAGCGCGGGGCGCCCCGCGGAGGGTGAGGGGCGCTGCCTCCCGGCGGGTCCCCGCGTCCCCGGTGCCGGCGACGAAGGGCCTGAGACCCCACTCCCGCCCCGCCCCGCCGGGAGGGCCCCCCAGCCCCGGCCCCGGCGCCGCCGCCCGCACCCACCGGCCCCGCACCCACAGGCCCCGCACCCACCGGCCCCGCACCCACCGGCCCCGCACCCACCGGCCCCGCACCCACAGGCCCCGCACCCACAGGCTCCGCACCCACCGGCTCCGAGGTCTGCGCTGACAGCAATGGCGGAGGCGCGCAGCCGCGCGGGAGCGAGCGATCCGGCTCGGCGGCCCCCTCCCCTCTCTCCCTCCTCCCTCCCCTCTCTCCTCCCTCCTTTCCCTCCTCCCTCTCCCTCCTCCCTCTCCCCTCCCTCCTCCCCCCGTCCCCCCCCCCCCGCCCTGCCGCAGCGCCCGGCGCACAAAGGAGCCGGGGCGGCGGGACGGGCGCTCCCCGGGGACCCCGCTGCACCCGGAGGGGAGGGGCGCGCAGGGGGGTGGAGGGCAGCCCTGGGCGGTGCCCGGGGCGCGGGGCGAGTCCTAGCGGAAAAGGGGGGGGGGACCCTAGGGATGGAGTGACCCCGAAAGTGGGGGAGGTGCCGTCTGCAGCCGCTCTGACGGCGGGGGGGGGGGGGGTCTGGAGGATGGGAAGGTTGGGGCGATGGCAGGAGGCGGGGAGGGCGCAGCTGGAGGGAGGAGGCCGCAGAGGGCGCGTCCGCCTGCGGAGGGGGCGGCCGCCGGGAGAGGAGGGGGCGGCCGCCGGGAGAGGAGAGGAGGGGCCGGGCTGGGTGGTGCAGGTGGGGGCGCCCTGCAGAGCGGGGCGGTCCCCCGGGGCAGAAAGACGGAGGTGTTCCCCGCACGGCACAGGGTGCGCGCACCGGGCACCCACCGGGTGGCGTGGCGGGAGAGAGAGGTTTCTCTGCTCTGGTCCCCTCCGCAGCCTCAGCCGCGGGCATCCCCGCGCCTCGGCCTGGGATGAAGGAGGGGGTGTAGCCTGCCCTGGACCCCCCCCCCCCCATACTGCCCGCTCCGTGGGCCCCGCGGGCGCAGCTGCCCACAGGAAGGCCCTGTTTTGCGGACTTCCAACCAGCCGGGCGGTGGGAGCCCAGGAGCCCGGGAGCCCGGGAGGGAGGCAGCGGCTGGAGAAATGCCGGCCCGAAGCCTTGTCACCGCCTGGCCTGGGCTCCCCTGCCGGGCATGGACCCCGTTTCCCACCGGCCGCCGGAGAACCAGGAGAGAACACACACTCACACACACTCTCACACTCACACACACACTCACACACACTCTCACACACACTCTCACTCACACACTCTCACACTCACACACACACTCACACACTCACACACACTCTCACACACACAGTCTCACACTCACACACACACTCACACACACTCTCACACACACTCTCACACTCTCACACACACTCTCACACTCTCACACACACTCTCACACTCACACACACACTCTCACACTCACACACACACTCTCACTCACACACTCTCACACTCACACACACACTCACACACTCACACACACTCTCACACACACAGTCTCACACTCACACACACACTCACACACACTCTCACACACACTCTCACACTCTCACACACACTCTCACACTCTCACACACACTCTCACACTCACACACACACTCTCACACTCACACACACACACACTCTCACACTCACACACACACTCACACACTCACACACACTCACATACTCACACACACTCACACTCTCTCACACACACACACACTCTCACACACACACACTCACACTCACACACACACACACTCACTCACACTCACACACACACTCACACACACACACACACTCACACACACACACTCACACACACACACTCACACTCACACACACACTCACACACACACACTCTCACACTCACACACACACTCACACTCTCTCACACACACACACTCACACACACACACACACTCTCTCTCACACACACACACACTCTCACACACACACACACACACACACACACTCACACACACTCACACACACACACACACTCACACTCACACTCTCTCTCACACACACACACACACACACACACACACACACACTAACCCCAGGGGGCCTGGCTCTGCCCGCTGTGCTGAGCCGGAACCATGACCGCCAGCAGCCGCTTGGCGGGGGTGCCCTGGTTTCCAAACCCGCAGAGGGCCCGCCCGTCTCAGAGGAGGTCACTGTTCCTCTCCACCAGCTCCGGTCCCCGCGGCCCCACGAGGCCTGGGTCCCGGGCAGCCCGCAGGGCCCCTGGCCGCCTGGGCAGCGCAGCCCCAGCTCCGGGCTCAGCTCCCTCCTCAGAGGCCCCTGGACAGCGGCTCAGGTGCCGAGGAGGCGGCGCTGTGAGCAGGTGTCACGTGGGCCCAGGCAGCGGGCGAGGACGAGTGGTCAGCCCGCTCGGGGCGCTGGGGGCAGGCTGTCTAACCCCCGGGGCGCCCTGCCCTCCCATGGCCTCTGCCAGCCGAGGACAGAGACCAGGAGGGCCGTGAACGGTCACGGCGCTGTCCCTGGTTCTGACTGGCGCCGCTCGCTGGACTTGGCACCTGCGTTCTGTGGGTTTGGGGGTGCCCAAACTGTGCCAGGCCCTGTGACAGTGACACACAGGCGATGCCAAGGCGTAGCACGCAGCCCGCCCGCCGGGAGCTTAGGAGGAGGGAGAGGAAACCGCCAGCCAGTCTTTGAGGGGAGCAGTGAGCCCGGGGGCAGTGGGGGGACCTGTGGGTGAAGGGCGGGGTCCCCTGGAGAGGCTTGGGGGACGCAGGGCAGGCTTTGTGCTCAGGGAAGGCATTCCGGGTGGGAACAGAATGCACAGACACAGCCACAAACCTGGGGGCTGAAAGCAGCCGAAATGCGAGGTCTCCACGTTCTAGAGGCCAGAGATCCAAAATGAAGGCGCCCACAGGCCACGCTGCCTGTAGAGAGAGCCTGTCCCTGCCTCTGCCGGCCTCGGGTGCCCCGGCATGCCTCGGCTGTGGCCACATCACCCCAGCCTCTGCCTCCGGGGCACGCGCCTCCTTAGTCAGTGCCTCTTATAAAGGCACTCTGGCCCTGACCGGTTTGGCTCAGTGGGTAGAGCATTGGCCTGCGAACTGAAGGGTCCCAGGTTCAATTCTGGTCAGGGGCATGTATCTTGGTTGCGGGCACATCTCCCATAGGGGGTGTGCAGGAGGCACCTGATCAATGTTTCTCTCTCGTCAATGTTTCTAACTCCCTATCCCTCTCCTTTCCTCTCTGTAAAAAAATCAATAAAATATATTTTAAAAAATAAAAATAAATAAAGGCACTCGGGCCTCGGGGCCACGCAGATCACCAGCATACGGTTCTCGCCCCAGCGTCCTGAATCCGACCACGTCTTTGGCCAGCGAGGTGTGGCTCCAGGTCCCGGCAGCATGGAGCTCAGCCTGCGTGGATGCTCTGAGAGGGAGGGTCTCAGCCAGAGGCCAGGCTGAGAGGCCGCAGTCACAGACGGGGGACAGTGGACACTGGTGGCTGCAGGACAGGCAGGCGGAGGTCTCTGCAGCGCACAGCATGAGGTAGACAGGACCCTGGTTTTGGCTGAGCACCCACAGTCTCTGACCCCTAAGCTCACGCGTTGGGTTTTTCTGAATGACTCTTCCAGGCTGACCGATCCTGGGACCGGCCCATCACTGCTGGGGCGATAGCAACCACTCGGCCCCAGCCACCCTGCACTGGGCAGCCACGGCTGCTCCCCCCCCCCCCCTCCCAATCCCCCCTTAGCCTGAGGTGGCTTCCAAGTCCAAGCCTGTCACTGCTTCCCTTGTCCTGACGCTCGTAGTGCTGACTGCCACAGCGGGAGGCAGGGGGACTCCGTCTGATTTCCAATCCTGTCTCTGCCCCTTCCTCGCTGTGTGACTTTAGACAGGTTGCTTAACTTCTCTGTGCCTCCGTTTCCCCATCTAAAGAATGGAGATGATGATACCTCCATCATAGTGGTGTTATGAGAGTCAAATGAGTTGATATTACATTATTTAAAAAACCACACACAGCGCCTGTTGGCCTGTGATTACGGCTCTGACCTCTAATCCATACCCTGTGGTTTTATTGGTAGCGCAGGCCAGAGCCGGGACGAGGTGGTGGGCGTGTGTCCTGGCAGGATTAGGGCCCTGAGTGAAGGAGGAGCCTGCGGTGCTGGTTCCCCCTGTGCCCTCCACGTGCCACCCCTCCCCAGGCTGGAGCTGCCCTGCAGACACCCGTGCTCAGCTCGTGGACTCCGATCCCTCCGGCCAGCGGGCACTGCCCCCTCGGCCCCTCAGCCCTTTCCTTCCCTCTCCGTGGCAGCTTCAGGCCCTCCAGAGCCCGTCACCGCCCCCTGCCCTCCCGCTGGCCCAGTCAGGTGGCCGGCCGCCTCTCCGGGCCCACATCTGGCCACCCCCTGCAGACTGTCCCTGGCATAGAACCGAGGACAGAGGGCATGTGGGGGTCCGAGAGGCGCTGCCCAGGGCTGGGTGGGGGGGGGGGGAGAAATGCAGGCCTTCGTGTCTTTACCAAGCCCCCGCCCACCCGCCGAGCTTTCCAATATCGCCCCGCCACCTGGGCCCCGGCCTCCGCACAGCCGCAGCCGTGTTAAATTATTCAGCCGGTGAATGATGAAAAGCACTTTGCCCAAGTAAAGAACCACAGGCAGGCCAAAGCCTAACAGCGGCGGTACCGCTGTCCGCGCGAATTAATTACTGGATTTGTTAAAAGCCCTCAGATGGCCGAAGGCAATTCATTCCCGCTCGGTGGAGCCAGGGTCCCCCGGAGAGCGGCTCAGGTTCACGGCTCCGGGGGGCGCTGGAGGCCGCTCTGCGCCGGGCTGGGCTGCAGGGCAGCTGGGGTGGCAGCTGGGTGGGACCCAATGGGCCTTTTCTGTCTGTGCTGTCTCGGCCCCACGGCTGGGGAGGAGGTTTGGGGAGACATGGGGTGAGAGAGTGCAATGCTGACCCCCCTCTGAGCTGAGCTCCAGTGCTGGCGGGGGCAGGATCCCTTTTCAGACTCCGGCCTGTGTGTCCTCTCCCCTGCAGGCAGTCCCCTCCTTCTCAGGCCCAGCTGGGGGTGGGGATGGGTTCCTCATGATCAGATTTTCCAAAAGATCGAATCTTTATCCCTCGAGGTCTAGTCCCTAATTTTGGACCAGAGTCGCTCTGTAATGCAGGGCCTTTCAGCACAGAGGACTTGAAAAGAGCAGGATGGCTTCAAACACAGCCAGACTGGGCGAAGGGCTGGGAACCTCACACCTAGCAGGCTTGGCTAGGGCTCAGGGCACATGCATGCCTTCCCTGGTGTCTCTGTGACCTCTGTTCTGGTCAGTGTCACTGCCACCGTCCTCGCCACCCGCCCCATTAGCTCCTTCCAGTTTGCTGTGAGCAGAGACTCTAACCGCCAAATGTATTAGAATGACATTTTAAAAAAGGAGGAAAGCCCTGGCTGGTGTGGCTCAGTGGATAGAGCGCCGTCCTGCAGACTCAAAGCTCCCGGGTTCGATTCCGGCCAGGGGCACATGCCTGGGTTGCAGGCTTGATCCCCAGTGGGTGGCCTGCACGAGGCAGCCAATCAATGATTCACCTCATCATTGTTGTTTGTATCTCTCTCCCCCTCTCCCTTCCTCTCTGAAACCAATAAAAATATCTATATAGATAAAAGCCTAAGCAACCATTATGACGCGAAGACCAGAACAGCCGGAATGACTGGTCACCATGACTCCGACTGACCACCAGGGGGCAGACACTCAACGCAGGAACTGCACCTGATCGGGCCCGGCCCCAGGCTGAGAGGGGGAACCAGAGTGGGTGGCGACGGAAGTGGGTGGGAGGGAATGAGGAGGCCGGGAGGCGAGAAACCTGATGGGCCCTGATCACAGGCCAGGCCTAGGGGCCCCACCCCTGCATGAATTTCGTGCACAGGGCCTCTAGTCTGTTTAAAGAAGAGTGAGGAGGCCACAATCCTGTCCCCTAAACATTCATGTCCACCTGGAACCTCAGGGAGTAACTTTGGAAACTGGGTTTTTGAAGATGTAATTGGTTGCGGATCTTGGGATGAAATCATCCCGGATTCAGGATGAGCCCTAAGTCCAATGACGGGTCCAGGGTCTCCCCCGGAGACAACGTGAGGACATGGGGGCACAGAGAAGGCGGGAGTGGACGGAGCCGGGCGTGCGGCCACGGCGGGGGGCCTGGGGCTGCCCCGGCCGCTCTGCTGACGCCTGGGCTTTGGACTCCGGCCCCAGACCCCAGAGAAGGCGTTCCTGAGGTCTCAGCCGCCAGTGTGAGGTCCTTCGTGGTGAAAGCCCAAGGAGACCGTCACAGAAGTCCCCCCGCCCCCGCCGCTCACTTCATGCTTCTACACGTCAGAGCTTAACCCGTCACATGTTTCAGCATCTTATACATTTTTTAAATCGCTCCTTAGAGTTCCTGAATGTTCACGCTTAAAGCTGGTAGCTGAAAGTGCGTGCTCCTGCTGGTGGGAGCCTCTGTCCTTGCCCCGGGCTGTCGCGGGCACTCCCAGGGCTCCTGGGCCCAGCCTCGCCCGGGACGGCAGCTCCCTCCCCTCCAGGCCAGCACCGGAGCCTGCATCTCAGAGCTGGGGCGGGACTCAGAGAGCGTTAGTCCGGCCCGTGGCTCTCAAACGGGGGTCCCGGGACCAGGGGCGTCAGCTTCGCCTGGAAGGCAGACCTGCGGATGCTCGGGCCCCACCCCGGGCCCGCTGGACCCGAGATTCGGTTCCACAGCCCTCGGGCGGTGCCCGCACACTCGGGTTTCAGAAGCGCAGGGTCCCTTTGCCAAACTGGACTTCTGCACGCGGGCTACACTGGGCACGCAGGGGGTTCGTTTCTTTGTACCTTTTCGTTGCGTTTTGTCATGGGGGGGGGGCGCGTGTGTGAGAGCCAGAGAGCTCACAGACACCCAGACTTTCCACTTTCTCTGGTCCTTTTCTTTATGCCCAATGGAAGGTGTGTTCACTGATTTGAGAGAGAGAGGAAGAGAGAGAGAGAAACATCGATGGAAGAGAGAAGCGTCGCTCAGCTGCCTCCTATACATATCTGGACTGGGGTGCTGCGAATGGGCAAATCCACAGAGACGGAAAGGAAATGGGGGAGAGGGAGGGGGAAGGAGATGTAAGGGGGGAGGAAGGGACAGGGGTGCTGCTGAGATAGTGTACACTGAGGCAGCGAGAGTGCCTGGGCCGGGAATATAATACACCCACTGCCTGGTGTGCCTGAGGTGGTGAGTGTCAGGGCAGGTGAATTACAGCTCAGATAAAAGGGGCGTGGTCAGCTCCCAAATGCTTGCTCCTTGGCGGTCGGTGGCGGTGGGGAGGGTAGCAGTGGGGAGGGTGGCGGTGAGGAAGGTGGGGAGGGTGGTGGTGGGGAGGGTGGCGGGTGGGGGAACAGAATGACTCTGAGGCACGTGATGCTCATGGCTGACGCTCGATGGCATTCACATGATGGGCTCTGTGCTGACTTCACAGGGATTAGCGTCCTCGAGATGGGTGTGTGCAGTCAGCCATGGTCATTGCCCTTCCCCACCTGTGGCACCGCCCAGACCCCAACCCGGAGCCCCTGCTCTGCCACTGTGGCAGCCAGCTTCGGTGCCCCCGGGACTGTGTGTGCATGTGGGCGTGCATGCGTGTGCACACGTGTTTATCATGCACGCACATATGTGTGATTTTGCATTTTGCGTATATTATGCACATGTGTATATGTGTGTGTGAGTGCCCATGTGTGTTGTATGTGAGTACCTGCCAGGGAGGTTCTGGTCCTGGCTGCACCGGGTGGTCCCGGGAGGGACGGAGCTGGCTGAGAGGGTGACTGCTCCCAGGAAGCCCGCCTGCGCCTGCGCCTCAGGGTGCTATGGGCTAGAGGCTGGGTCAGGACCAGAAGCAGCCCTCCGTGCCGGCCCCTCCCCCTGAGCTCCCAGACCAGCGAGGCCCAGCTCCGCCAGAAATCACACACCCAAGCTGGCTCTCCCCACCCCTGAGGCTCCCATGTCCTCAGCTCAGGCGCAGTAACAAAGCCTGGAGGCTGAGGCCAGGGGAGGCAGGCTGGTCCCCCTCTTACCTTTCCCCCCCTCCGCCCCGCAGGCTGGAGGCTGAGGCCAGGGGAGGCAGCCTGGTCCCCCCAGGCCTCTCTCCTTGGCGTGTGGACGGCCGTCCTGTCCGGCCCTCCCCGTGTCCTCACGTGGCCGTCCCTCGGGTGTGTCTGTCCTCATTCCATCCTCTCAGGACGCCCGTTGCATTGGATCAGGGCCACCCTAGTGACCTCATTTCACTCAACCACCTCGCCTCCCGACGCAGCCGCGTGCTGTGGGCCGGGGTCAGGCAGGTAACTCAGCCGGGACATGCGAAGACGGCGTGGGCTCTGAGCCACACCGGCCGGGTCACGCCTGGCACGGGTCCCTCCCTGCTGTGGGCCAGTCACTCCTCTCCAGATCCGTCCCTGCTCTGAACCATCAGTCACAGGAGAATCCGAAGGTGCCGTGCCCCTGCAGCCCCTGCCAGCCCCTGCCAGCTCCGCTGCAGGAAGAACAGCCGCGGTGTGGGTCTCCAGATGTCTCTGACCCCTGCACCCCGCCGGCTATGGGAGTGAAGGAGACAGGCACCCTAACAGCTAGCTGCACACTACCTGCAAGGAGACAGAGGCTTACCGAGGTCAAGTCCTTGCTCAAGGTCGCCTAGCTGGGAGGTGGGGGTGGGCAGCCGGCTGGGGGGCGGGGTCAGGTCTGTCTGTGCCTCCCCTCTGCCCTCTGAGCTCTGGGAGGGCAGAAACAGGCTCGATCTCGCACACACACCCCAGTCCCAGCAAGGGACCCTTGTGAAATAGCCTCCACCCTCTGCCTCACAGGCGGGAAGGGGGGGTCGGAGGTGGGTAAAGAGGTAGGGGGAGGGTCAAGATATTTGCTTTGTGCTCTGTGTCATCCTGGCCTCCAGAGGTTGTGTCTGAAACTCCGACAATGACCCTGAGTGTGAAATGAAAGCACCTGCCCAGCCACAGAAGGGACTGTTGGACCGTTGGAGGGAGCGGGTGGCTGGGGGGGACTGGCTGCTCCACTCAGGATACAGCCGTTCCCTGCAGATGGATGGTGCCGCCATTACCTGCGCCTGAAGCCATGGGGCGGCAGACACCCCCGGCTTTCGTCCCTGGAGCTTTTGCTAAGAATCAGGTCACCTTTCAGCCAGGATGGGGCCCTCAGCGAGCCCAGTGTCCCCCCTGCTAATGGCAGGGCCCTTCGGGATCGGAAAGCCAGCTTCCTCCAGTGTCCGGTGTCAGGAGCAGGGGTGGGGGGCGTCTGCCTGGGGTTCATCAGGTCGCAGGCGCTGTTCCCAGGGCACTTCTCAGGTGGGTGAATGAGCTTTGTGATCTGGCCGTGTTTTGAAAATGCAGGTGCCCAGGCCCTGGCTCTGCTCACGGTGAGGGCTGTGCCGCCATCTGGTGGCTGGATGGAAACCACACACGCAACAGCCATTGCAGGGCTGTTTCTGGGTCAAGTCAGGGAAAAGAGAGCATGTTTGTGGGGCCCCGCTGTGCGCTGTCCGCCATCCCAGAACTGTGCCGGGGTCTTTACCAGCACGTCCGGCTGGAGGGGCAATGAAACTGTCTGCAAGGACTCAGCGTGTCCACGTTAACACTTTTTTTTTTTTTTTTTTTTTAAAGGAAAGGCTATTTGCTCTATGAAAAGGCAAAGAAGTAACTGACAAATGTGTCAGTGGTGCATTGATCTGTGTGATTGGAGAGGCAGGTCTGGAAGGAAATACCAGGATGGAACAGCATCACCGGGGTAAATGAGAACGCACAGGACGCACCCGGCAGTTTGCCGTCCCAGCCGGGTGTCCGCACACCCAGCCTCGCCGTGGGAGTGGGAGGAAGGAGGGACGGGTTCACACGAGACCTAGGTTCTCCCCTAGCTGGCTGCGTGGCCCTGTGCAGGGCGCTGTGACCCCTTGACCCCGGCTCTCCGTCTGCTGCCTGGGCCTCGCCGGGCTGAGTGCAAGGGCTGGTGGGAAAACCAGGAGTCAAAGCTGGCACTGTCACCTGCAGCCATGCCCATTTTCTACAAACCCCGCCCCGTCTCACCGTGGCCTGTGATTCTGAGTCAGAGCGAAAATGACAGGGTTCGGGTGCTTTCATTCTGGTCCTTCGTGCAGCCCTACAGGCAAACCCTGCTGTGCCACAGTAACTCTTCACGGCAGGTCCTGTTTGGAAATCACGGGGCAGGACTCAGTCCCACAGGCTGCAGTGTGCTGGGAGAGGGGTGTGTGTTTAGGAAGCCAACAAGCGGCGGACCTGGGCGGCAGTGCCGTGGGCGAGCCGTCATGGACGCTAGGAGGAACGGAGCTGCCCATCTCAGAGCAGAGGAGACCAGAGAAGGCGGAGCTGAGCCCGCCGCAGCCTGGCCAGCGAGGGGCAGCCAGGACAGGCTCCGTTCTGATGGTGAAGGAGCCCACTGTCCCAGGACAGCCAGGACCTGTCCTTAAAGGGGAGCCCCTCATTTTGTTACTACTATGGTCTTTAGGGTAATAAAAATGCTAGAGGAAATACATTAGATAGCAAGGCAAGTTTCATTTATTCAAATTAAATCACAGTATGACTTTCATATACAAATAAAATCTGTAAATAGAAAATGCTATTTCAGTCACGTAAAAATATTTGTATTTTACATATATGTGTGTGTATGTGTGTGGAGATATAGATATATATATATATATATATATTTCCCCTTTAGCATGACCACAATGTATAGTATTTGCCCCGAAGTCCACACGCCATCATGCCATGAGTCGGTGGACGGCTCCCCAGCTCCCACTGTAGTGTCTGCTCCCACAGTGAGCCAGGGTGCTCCGGCGGCTTCCATTTACCGGCCAATCAGGAAGGACCTGAGCCCCGTGTCCGGCGGTGAGAGGGCGCGCAGGGGACGCTGCCTCCTGGACACAGCGTCCGCGGCGGAGCAGCATGCAGCGTTGGCATCACCGGGCTCGGCGCCCGGCACCAGCATGGCTGGCGCTGGCAGAGGCGCGGCGTCACCGGTCCAGCTCGCCCTCGTTCTGCAGCGTCTTCATGGCCAGCCCCACAGGGCCATGCCGGAGAAGGGCCCGTCCGCGCTCCTGTGCCCCGCGCCCGCCGCCCGGCCGCCCGGGGGGCCGCCGCAGTGGTTGTCCAGCGTGGCCAGAGAGGGGCGGGCGGTGGCCGTGCTGTCCGTGGGCAGCGGCCCGTCGCCGGTGGAGGCGTCGGCGGCCGAGAAAGCGAAGGCCTGAGGCTGTGAGAGCTGCCCAGGGGCCTTGGCGAGTTTGCCAGGATCCGCGGCGGGCTTCTCCGGGTGGCCGGCCCCCCGTGGCTGGGGCGTGGCCCGGAACTTACAGCAGGAGCCGGCAGAGTGGCCGTCCAGGTCTGTCTCGGGCTCGTCCCCCGGGGGGACGGGGAGCTTCACGGACACGGGCAGCAGAGTCACAGACACGTCCTGGGGGAAGGCGTCGGAGCCGGGGGCCCTGTCCAGGCTGGGGGCCCGGATGGCGTGGGCGAGCTCCCGCAGCGCGTCCGGGCCCCCGTCGTCCGCGCGGCAGTGCATCCGCCGGTGCCGACGCAGCACGGCCGAGCGGGTGAAGCACTTGTCACAGATCTCACACGTGTACGGCTTCTCCCCGGTGTGCGTGCGGACGTGCCTGCGGAGGTCCCCGGACCCCCCAAAACTCTTCCCTGCGTGGAGAGAGGGGTCGTCTCAGAGTGGAGCCTGCCGCCACCCACTCTGCCAGACTCCCCTCCGGCCCCTGGGTGTGGGCCTCTCGGTGCCGGCCTCCTGGACCCTGTCTGCCTGCACAGGAGCCCTGCTGGCAGCTGCCCACCCTGCCGGTTGTTGGGTGCTGGGAAACCCTGCCAGTTTTGTTTAAATTTCTGCGAACCCAGAGCAGCCGGTCCATCACAGGAAACACTGCTCATGGCCTCTGTGCGCGCAGCTCTCACTACATCTCTGCCCCTGTCCCCGGTTCCAGTTCCTTTCCCTGTGCACAGCATCAGGCGGGGTTTGTTCCCACAGTCAGGGCTGCTAAGGGGTCAATAACCTTATAGAAGTCCTAATGTCATTACAAAGGAGTGAGCACTACACACGTATGTACACGGATGTTTCACTGCTCCCTCGTCTGCATGTCACTCTATCTGCATTCTCGGCTCTCCAGCCCTGGCCAAGCAAAGGTGGGCTGTCTAAAAACACTGCCTTTGAACAAACTAGATGTCGATGCCCACGTGTTATATTCTGGGGACTTTTCTGTTAACCCAAAAATAAAAGGCCTTTCAAAGCAAGAGGCAACTGGCATTTAATTGAGATCCCTTAAGAACTCAGGAGGCACCGAGAGGCAGAAGCCTGCCTGTGTTCTGATGGGGGACAGAGGCAGGGTGTGTGTGAGAAAGGGAAGGGGAAGTGACGTCACGGAGGGAAGGCGCTGCTACTGGTGCAGCCCAGCTACCTTAGTGCCACTAATTCTCAGCCAGGTTTGTAATTTCCAGTCCGGTGGTCACCAGACCAGCAGTTAGAACTGCGTCCTTGTCTCGGCAAACGGTTCTCTGGACAGTGTGGCCCTGGGCCCGTCCAAAGTTACCACACGGGACGGGACGGGGCGAGAGGGGAGGGGAGGGGACCGGCGGCCTGGTCTGTGACCACTCACCGCAGGCCGTGCAGCTGTAGGGCCGCTCCCCTGTGTGCCGGACCCGGTGCCTCACCAGCTTCCTCTGCATGTTGAAGGACTTCCCGCACTCGTCACAGGTGAACACTTTGTCCGCCGTGTGTGTCTTCTTGTGCTCCTTCAGGTTGCTGAAGTTACTGAAGCCTGAGAGACACGACCGGGTCAGCGCAGGGCCGCACCCCGGCAGTGCCTCCAGAAAGAAAAGCAAAGCGCAGCCCACCTCGGCCACAGGTGTCACACAGGTGCGGCTTCTCGCCCGAGTGAATGACGATGTGACGCTGGACATCCCCAGAGGCTGCGAACCTGCGAGGCACGGGAAATGCAGCTGAGAGCCTGTCCGCCTCCGGGTGTAATCAGAGCGCCCGGCTTCATGGGAACGGGCATTAAAGTATCTTTCCCTTCCCCCCTTTGAAGGAACGCAGAAAATAGTGCAGGGTTGTTTGTCGAACACTTTTCCCACCTTGCTGCATCAATCTCCTTCAGAGATGGCCACCAATGGCTCAGCTTAGGGAGCCATTCCCGCTCAGGCCTGGGATGGGAAATCCAGGCGTGTTCCCTCCCACCACCCTAGAGCAGAGGTCAGCAAACTCATTAGCACAGAGCCAAATATCAATAGTACAACGATTGAAATTTCTTTTGAGAGCCAAATTTTTTAAACTTAAACTTCTTCTAACGTCACTTCTTCAAAGTAGATCCGCCCAGGCCGAAAACCGACTTCTTCGCATGGGCCACAAAGTTTCAATCGCACTGTACATGCGCGCCTACATGTGGTATTTTGTGGAAGAGCCACACTCACGGGGCCAAAGAGCCGAATGTGGCTTGCGAGCCGCAGTTTGCCGACCACTGCCTAGGGGAATGACAACAGGGAGGCACGTGAGCCTGGGAAGGTTTAATGTGTTTCTACCACCTGCAGAGACACCTGTTTTCTGGGACTGAGTCACGGGCAGCCCCCTGGTGTCCCCACCGAGGCCCGCTTCCTGCACAGGCGACTGGCTGCACCAGGGCCGCTTCCCTCCCGCCTCAGACTCTGCATGGGGCCGTCATAGCCCTCACAGGGCAGGTAGCGCTGCCTGGATGGACGGCGAAATGAACGGCTCTAAAGCCATGTGACTGGTACGGTCCTGGCTGGTGCCTGGTGTCCAGCGTGACCGTCAGGGGAGAGCAGTGGACTCCGATACCTGACCCCTGAGAGGGGGGCAGGCCAGCGTGTGGCTGTGTGCACGCCGGAGGGACCCTCTCCTCACTGCCCAGTGAGACTTCGCCGAGTGCCCTGGGCTGAGCCCCGCCTGCCTTCCGCTGCCGGGTCCCACGGCCTGAGGCCGGGCCGGGCAGCCAGGCTGCAAGGCTCACAGCCCTGCGAGGCACTCACCTCTGTGGGCCACTTTTAGAGAGAATGGACATTTCAGTGTTAAAGCACTGTGCCATGTAAAATCCCACTTCTAAGACTTCTGTCCTGGGTGTCCCTTCTCTGCACGGCCGTCCTTGACCCTTTGTTGCTCATGTGTCACATGTAAGCTCCGCAGAGGGTCTGACGGGCCTGCGCTCCTCTGTGGAGTGAGTCCCACGCGGCTCGTGTGCGAGCCCGCTGCGCACTGCTTCCCACGGGGACCAGACAGAGGGGTCCCTGCAGGCGGGGGACAGCCCGGCACTGACCTCTTGCCACAGACTTCGCAGATGTAGGGTTTTTCACCAGAATGCCGACGCAAGTGAGTCTGCAAGTTACCTGCCTGCAAAAAAGGAGAAGCAAAAGCATGCCAGTAATATAAGGGTTTTTGAAAAACAGGTCCCATCCATTTGAATGGAAGACTGGCAGACCCAATCAGGTCCCAGTCCACCTTCCCAGGGAGACTAGACACACAACGCAGAGGGAGCCACAGGCAAGAGGAAGGACCGCCCACTTCTAACGGGGGTGCCGCCCTCTGTTTGCTCCTGGGCCAAGGGCTGCATCTGCTGTGCCATCGCAGGCCTGCGCTGGGCCGCTTCTCTTAGACGGGCGGCTCAGTGCAGGTGCGGTGGAGGCTGCCACACTTGTGCTTCAAACAGACCTCGATGTGTTATTTCATATAGTTTTAAATGTGGACCGTCTCTATGCAAGCGGCACTGGAGAGCAGCAGCAGCGCTTGCATCTGGCTTCTCCCTGAGAAGCACGCTTGGTTAGAAAGGCCAGACCTCCCCAGCATGACCCCCTCCGCAGCGGCTGCTCTGCGCGGCGGGCTGTGACGCCGTCCTGTGTGCAGAAATGAAGTCAGGAGTCACTGCAGCCCTCCACGGCAGGGACTCCGGCTCCTGGTTTCTGACACCAGCAGGCTGCCAGTACTCAGCATAGGCCAGTGGTCGGCAAACTCATTAATCAACAGAGCCAAATAGCAACAGTACAACGACTGAAATTTCTTTTGAGAACCAAGTTTTTTAAACTTAAACTTCTTCTAACGCCACTTCTTCAAAATAGACTTGCCCAGGCCGTGGTATTTTGTGGAAGAGCCACCCTCAAGGAGCCAAAGAGCCGCGTGTGGCTCTTGAGCCCTGCTTGCCGACCACTGGCATAGGCCATCAATATGAAACTGCCTGCAGCGAGGCTGAGACTGCAGATGCCTCAGACGTTAAGCACCCCGGCTACTGCTTCCAGCTCAGACGCAGAGGCAGCACTTCCCACTGCGGAGACTTCAGTTAGCAGTCTTGGTCTGTCACACCCCTACTTAATTTTTTATAGGGTTCTGTTAAAAGCAAACACTGAAATAAGCGAGGTTACCCACGGAAACAATGCTCAGGCATTATGCACAGAATAAGCCAAGAAGGGGGAGTGAATAGTAATACCAACTAACACACCTGGCTTTGTAAATCTGCATTTAAAAAAAATACATATTTTTTACTAGAGGCCTGGTGCACGAAATTCAGGGCATGGGTAGGGTCCCGAGGCCTGGCGGGCGATCAGGGCCAATTGGAGCCTTCCAGCTGCCAGCTGGGCCTCCCTTTGTTCCGCACTGCCCCCATGGTCAACACACATCACAGCAAGTGATTGAGCTCCCAGTCTCCTGGTCGAACTCCCGAGGGGACAATTTGCATATTAGGCCTTTATACATATAGATTTTAGAGAGGAAGGGAGAGGAAGAGATAGAAACACTGATCTGCTGCCTCTTGCACTTGCCCTAATGGGGAATGTGCCCTTAACAGGAATCAACCCGGGACTCTTCAGTCTGCAGGCCAACACTCTATCCACTGAGCCACACCAGCAAGGGCTAAATCTGCAGCTTAAAAAAAAAAAAATTAAATGCAAAAGACAGTCCATGATGACAGGTTTGAAATGGGTCTGAAGTCCACCTATGGGTGGAATTGTAAAACATATAGGAACAGAAACAGGAAGCTCATCATTCATGTAACAATTCAAACAGGTTGAGATTGTCTGTTATGACATGGAAGTCTCTCTGTCTGTCAGACACGGAGAAACACTGGGTTACATCCTATCTTCAATGGTTGAGTGTTGACCTATGAACCAAGAGATCCCGGCTCAATTCCTGGTCAGGGCACATGAGAGGGGTGTGCAGGAGGCAGCTGATCAATGATTCTCTCTCATCATTGATGTTTCTATCTCTCTCTCCCTTCCTCTCTGAAGTCAATACAAATATTTTTTTAAAAATAGCATGAAGCGACAAATGCTAGTACCGTGTTTCCCCGAAAATAAGACATCCCCTGAAAATAAGACCTAGCGCAACTCTGGGAGAAAAAATTAATGTAAGACACTGTCTTATTTTCGGGGAAACAGGGTAGCAATGTATATCTGGTCTACTTAGGCCTTCACACACATTATCACATTACCATTAGTGATTGGCATTGAAATCTATTTTCTAGATGAAAACGAGGTTCAGCTAAGGTGGGCGCTCGTTAGTTGGCGGGGCCAGGATTAAATGCCGTGTGTGAGCTGCCATCTTACCTGCGAAAAACCCGAGGACAGCACATGTCTCTGGCTAACCTGGCTTGTGTTGAACACTCAGTGTGACAAAGTCACTTTGCCCTAAGGAAACAGCTTGCTGGAGTTACAAGTCACTTCCAAATTTCAGAAAAGCTCATCAGTCATGGAACAATTCAAACAGCATTGTCTGCCCAGCTGTTAAATGAGATCCCTCCTTTCTAGCTATTTTGTAAACTATGTATTAAGATGGAAATTGTCTCTGAATCATTCCTAGCAATGCTGCATGTTCCCTCTTTAAGTCAAGCATAACAATTGCTTATTTTCCAAGTAAATATAATCAAATCGTCTTACACTCAATATTATAATAAGCACAGTAAAAATTTTTAAATGTTTCTTTAGATATTTAATAGTGGAAATGAATAATGGAAATAATTATCTTTTCACACAAAAAGGGGCACATATTAGTCTAATAAATGATATAAAAGTAGATTAAATAGTGAAAAATTCAGGTAAAATTGAGTGTTTAAGTTACAGATACCTTAAGAGGCTTCCCTCACAACTCTAATGCCTTTCTTATCCTATCTAATGAAGAGGGAATATGCAAATTGACCATCACACGGTCACAAAGATGGCGGCGCCCACAGCAGAGGCAGCATTTCTGTAACACAAGATAGCTGCACCCACAGTGGAGGCTGAGTTCCCATAACGAGCCTTAAGGAGCAATCAGCAGGGACCTGAGGCTGCATGGTGCTGGGCCGGAGCAAGGGACTGAGCCTGTGCCCCTGCCCGGTGGGGCTTGACAGGAGATCTCAGGCCATGCTGCCCATCCCAGCACCAGGCTGGGCAACCTCAGATCATCCCCTGCCCTGGCCAGATCTGAGGCTGCACCCCAACCCTATGCTGGGCCAGGAGACCTAAGCTGTGCCCCCGTGCCCGGCAGGGTTTGACAGGAGACCTGGCAGGGCTTGACGGGGGACCTCCAGGTATGCCCCCTGCCCTGTGCAGGGCCACGAGTCCTCACCCTGGGCTGGGGGACCTCAGGCCTCGCCCCCTACCCCAGCGCCAGGATACCTGAGGCTGTGCCCTAGGCCCGGAGGGGCTTGACGGGGGATCTCAGGCTGTGCCCCTTGCCTGGCGGGACTTGATAGGGGACCCTAGGCCGTGCCCCCCGCCCCGGTGCCAGGCCAGGGGACCTTAGGTCATGCCACCCACCCTGGTGCCAGGCCGAGGGACCTCAGGCTGCACCCCCATCCTGGCACAGGGGGACCCAAGGCTGTGCCCCCCACCTGGTATCTGCATCCCCTGTCCTGGCACTGGAAGACCTGAGGCTGCCACCCCGTCTGGCAGGGCTTGACGGGGTGGGTCTAGCTGGGTCTGGGTCTCTCAAGATTTTGAGGCTCCGTGAATGGGCAGGGACTTGACTCTGGATCCCACAGCATGCCCAACTCGGACAGAGAAAGATTTTCATATACATTTTACTAATTTTCTTTCATCTCTGACACGTCTATTATAGAGGAAGGGCAAATAGCAATATTGAATTATTTCCCCCCTTTTATTGTGCACGAATTTTGTGCACTGGGCCACTAATCTACACTAATAAAAGAGAAAGATGCAAATGGACCATGTCTTCGCGATGCCCACCAGCCAATCAGGAGTATGCAAATTAACCCAACAAAGATGGCAGGTTAATTTGCATACACAGGCACCAAACGGCCAGGGGCAGGGCGGGGTGCTTGCATCGTTACCATGGTGATGACGCAGGCATTCAGCACTGCCCCAGCTGCTACAGGCCTTTGTGCAGTCTGAGAAGGTGGAAAGGGAGCTCTGGCCTGAGCGAAGGCAGTGCTGGCAGCCAGGGGAAGGAAGGCCCATTCCTGCACGTATCTTCGTGCATTGGGCCTCCGGTTTACAATAAAAATCAACACTAGGTTTCAGGTTTCCAATTATTAACAATAAATAAAAGTATTCCCACCTGAGAGAAATGTTTCCCACAAATGTTACATTCAAAAGGTTTCTCACCTAAAACAAAGCAAAACAACAGCTGGTAAAATCATTTGTATTATCTGCAACCAACTACTATTTAAAATGTTTAAACTATCCCGTGCCCACCATTTAAAGCAGAGACTACGCTCCTCATCATGTGTATGAAAACAGGAGTCCACATCTCTTCCCCATCTCTTGCCCCTAGATAGTGGGCAGGGATGATACACTGAAATCTGTGATTAGTTTTCTCTAAAAAAATCAAACTGTGCCTTAGCTGGTTTGGTTCAGTGTATAGAGCATCAGCCTGCAGACTGAAGGATCCCGGGTTCGATTCTAGCCCAGGGCACGTGCCCAGGTTGTGGGCTCGATCCCATGTGGGGTGTGCAGGAGGAAGCCAATCCATGATTCTCTCTCAACACTGATGTTTCTCTCTCTCTCTCCCTCTTCCTTCCTCTCTGAAGTGAATAAAAACATATTTTTAAAAAATCAAATTGTTCTCCAAATATAAACCTATGTTGAAGTCAAACTTAACTTGTTAGCATTCAAACCCTGCCTAGGTTTTGGGCTTAAAAATCAACCATGAGTTTCTTTGCTGAAGGGCCTGTACCTGTTTACAGTCCCTCAGCCCGACTCCTTCACTTTCCCACCAGCTCTTGAGAGAACTGGAGTCTCTTCACACATGGGAGGTGTGGACACGGCACAGCCCTTCCCCTGCCTTTGGCCGTGGCTGATCATGCCCCCAGGGGAAAACAAAAGGACATTATGGGAGCCACATCTGATTTTAGAAACTCTAAGTAATTACACTTTGGTATAGAATAACCTGCGGAGAATGGAACTCTGCCAAGAAATCACACAGCCCCGCATACAGTCTCTAGAAAATGATCATTTTAACAGTCTACTTCCAGGTGCCACCTTGAACCTAGGTAACTAATAAACAGGCTGGCAGACCAAGAACCTTCTGTTCCACCCTCCCCTTCCCACAAGTGGTTCACTCTCTTTTAACAATGACAACACCCCTTCCTTCAACATTGCTGGCTGCTAGCTTGCTGGGCTCCTGTTTAATGGCTTCTTTCTGGAGCAGGCAGAAAGCTTTTGACTGAATAATTATAATCATATTACTTCTGTATTTTGGGACATTTATGTCGGAAATTATGGGGAGAATAATGCTAAGTTAAAGCCCCCATTATGCGATCCAGGAGTTTGAAAAAGAGGCTGCTGGTTATTAAGACCCCAAGGGACCAGAACTGACAACCTTCCTCCAGTGGTTCTCAAACGCTCTGCTCTCAGGATCCCTTCACACTCTTACTGAGAACCTGAAGCATGTGCTTATGCGGGCTACATCCGTCAGCACGTCCACATTAGAAATGAAGACGAGTGATTTTAACCCGTGACCAGACATCTCACTGGCCACGTGAGTGAGGACAGCCGTTAGCCGACTCCACTGCCCTTATGGGAGAAGACAGACAGGCCAGTAACATCCGACAAGGTGACAGAAACAGTCCGGCCGCACAGACCCTGCGAGAGCTCCTCGGACTGTAAGTCGAGGACCACTGCTCTCTCAATAGAGTATTTACATCCAAGTGAACATCTCTGCCATAATGGATGGCATTACTGTTCAAAAGAACCATTTAATTTTTAAAGCTAAACAGACACGTTTCTCAAACATTATACTGATCATGAGGCTCTAGGAAATTTAAGCAAATGGAATGACCTAAATTAAGGGCGAAATTGAATCAGTGATACTGCCTTCATATGAAGAATACTTCTGAACTACTATTAGGTCTAGTAATAATTAATGTCGTTTTCTAATACTTTTTAAAATCGAATTTATTTAAACAATACAACAAAATTTAATCAACAATATAGTTGCCGTTGTTTTCTACTACTTGTGCCCAACGCTCAGGAAGCATTTTAATCCCTCTGTTGTAAAATTCTTGTGATTTTGATGCAAAAAATTTGGTCAATGCATTTTTGAGGCATTCTTCATTATTAAATTTTTTTCCAAGAAGAAAGTTTTGCAAAGAACGAAACAAATGGTAATCGGAAGGGGCAATATCAGGAGAATATGCAGGTTGAGGGAGAACTTCCCATTCCAACAACTGGCGCAGTTTTTCAGCAGTGATTCTTGCAGTATGCGGTCGTGCGTTATCGTGGTGAAGAATTACGCCCTTCCGATTAATCAGCGCGGGTTCTTTTTCTCTTAAAGCTTGGGCTAACCTTTCCAATTGGGCGCTATACACTGCACTTGTAATGGTTTGGTTAGATGGTAAAAGTTCATAATGAAGAATTCCTTTAAAATCCCACCAAACACACAACATCACTTTTTTCGCATGCAAGTCAGGTTTTGGCGTGGGCTGCGGAGCCTCATTTTTGTCCAACCATTGAGGCCGCCTTTTCAAGTTAACATACAGCACCCATTGTTCATCTCCGGTAACAATTTGCTCTAAAAACGGCAAACGGTTTTGACGAGAGAGGAGCGAACTGCAAATTGTGACTTTTTGATTACGGTTGTTGTCGCTCAACTCATGAGGAACCCATTTTCCAAACTTTTGGACTTTGCCAAGTGCACGCAATTGATTGGAAATTGTTTTCTGTGAACAATTTAAAGTTGTCGCAAGCTCTTGTTGGGTAATTTGAGGATTTTGCACCAAAAGAGCTTGAAGAGCTTCTTGATCAAAATTGGACACATGGCCTCGACCACTCTTGTCATCTAACGAAAAATTTCCCTCGCGAAATTTCTCAAACGCTGGCATTTTCTGGCGCTAACTGCATCTTGACCAAGAGCAATACAGATGTTTTTTGCAGCCTCACTTGCTTTTCTTCCTAATTGGAACTCATAAAGCATGCAGTGCCGAATATGCTCTTCATCCGCCATCTTCTTAGCCCTAGTTTTGCAACAAAAACCAAACCAAACACAAACTTTTTCAAGCAAAACTTGTTAATTGCACTTCACACATTCTGTAGATACCACGTGTTTGAAGATTATGTCAATACAAGTCAACGCCAAGCAAGATTTTAAACGAATGTTTAAAAACGACATTAATTATTACTAGACCCGTAATAATTATTACTACTAACAATAAAGGTGATACTTGATATATTCAAATACACTACAATTTATAATGAGCTTTCATGAATATTTAAGTAAGTCTCTCTCCACAATGCACTGGGATGGTCAACACCTAGACACACCAGGAATCAGTGACGGCAGAGTGTCACACCAATAATTGCAGTGGCACAAACATCTTGAAAGCAGTTACTGGAAGCATCTGTAGCCCATCACTTCGCATGCCTATTTGGTAACTGCCATTCACCTGCAGTGTGCACTAGAGCCCTCCTGTCTAAGTGCAGGAAGGAATACATACGTACATATGTATAAGGTAACGTGCATGTGCTGTACAACATTTTTTAAAAAGCTTTTGGAAAAAAATAAACTTTTTGGAAAGGCTAGGAGGTATAAATTAAAGAAATAAAACTGAAAATTCAATGTTCAAAATGGAAAACTTTCATTTGAAAATATCAAATGGTTAAAGCTGATCCTTTTAAAATCCTTATTAAAAAGTTTACCTCCCACCTCCCGAATCACAATCTTTAAAATCTGATATTCACATTTCTTTCCAGAGAACTTTTAGGATTACTCAAGCTAAACTATTTTAGCCTGAATTGACCTACATTCTGTTTTTAAAGAATAAACTTAATCTAATTCTAAAGAGACAACTAAATATCGCTTATCTGTTTTAGAACTTGAAAATTTCAGTCCATCAAAATAATTTACATCTTTAGAGATGGAAAGTTTGTCATAAAAACCTAAATAAAATAAACATGAAGTGTGACATCTTTTAAAATTAGCTCTATGCAAGTATCTATAGATTATGCTTTAAGAGGCATCACCAAAAATATGAATTAAAAAGTAGCAATCTTGATTGCAAATGTCAAAGCAATAGCGAAACTTCTTACAAAGAGGGGCAGGCACGGTGTGGTCTGCGCGCTCCCTGTCCGGGCCCGCGGCACCGGGTCATGTGCGTGTACCTGTATGGGACCGTTTGTGAAGCTCCAGGTTGCTCGGGTGTTTGAAAGGCTTCCCACACAGGTCACACGCGTACTGCCACGGGGACTGCGGCATCTGGGACGGGTCCTCGGCAGCCTCCAGGTCTTCAGGCCGCTCCGTTTTGACGATGCAGGGAAAGCTGTCGGCACTGCCGGGCTCTTCCTGTCCCTTCTCCCCGGCGCTCTGACTGCCGGCTTTCTCTGTGGTGTCACCAGCAGGGCCAGTCCTCTGGGTTAGACCCTCATCCGCCGTGGGCTCAGCCATCTGCTCTGCAGATTTCTGTGACTTCAGGAAATTGAGCTTCTTGAGGTGAACGGCCTTTTTGAGCCTCATCTGTCTGGGGGGTGGCTGGCACGGGCTGTCTGACTTGGGGTCCGGGGCAGGCTCCCCCAGGGGCTGGGCGGGGAAGCTGGGAGGCAGGGGCTCCGCGGACTGCAGGGCGCATTCGGAATGGCTGACAGCACACGGCTGGTTCTCCACGGCAGCCGGGCCTGTGGAGGGGCTGACAGTGAAAGGCTGCTCGGCGATTCTCTCGTGGCTGGGACAAGCGGCGTGTTTATAGTACTGCTTGCTGTACAGGTTTCTGAGTTTGTAGTAGTAATTTGGCTGCTTGAGCGGCAGTTCTGTGCAGCTGCCGTCTAAAGTGTCAGGGCCTAGTTTTGATGCTTCGCCTGCAGGGGGATGAAGGTGACTGGCCGGCGGCGCCTGCGAGTGCGGCTCGTCCGAGGCCTTACCGTGCTGGCCGTCTGCCGCACAGGCCGGCAGGGAGGGAGGAGAGCAGCTTTCGCTGAGAGCACAGCTGGTGTCCGGGGCCAGAGCGCCCTGCAGGGAGAGCGCGCCGCTACAGGGCACGCCGGGGGGCTGCTCCGCAGGGGCTGCCTTTAGGAACGTGTGGCACAGACTGAGGACGTTCTGGACCTGCAGGCACTGCGCCGTGTCCAGCATCAGCTGCACATTGTCCGGGTTCAGGTCCAGGTGAGACGTGTACATGAAGTCCAGGATCTGCCCGATGCCGCTTACATTCTTAACGTCCAAGTGGAAAACGTCGTTCTTCTGGCCGGGAGAATTCTGGAAGAGGCTCCTGATAAAACAAGGATGCCCGTTTCAGTGTTAACAATTCATACACGCTCTTAACTTGCTCTTACAAATAACATGCATACCAATATTAAAAACTGCATTTCTTCTATAAATGCCAGAATTTTATAAGTAAGTGAGCTTTAACCCCTTTTTAAAAATCTGGCAAGTCATCCAATAAAGCGATTCAGATAAGCGAATATGATGAATACCCAAACTTCCAAGTAGATATCCAAGGAAGATTTTGCAATATACTCATAGCTCTTTTAACAACTGTAATTATCCATATGCATCAATAGTACATAGAGTACAGAAAACTAAAGGACACGAATTTTTCACTACTTCCTGTTTGTAGTCTGACAAATCATGTATTTAAAAAAAAAATTTTTTTTTAATTATTTTTTGAATACTTGTCTGAAGGTGACTGACAGAATGGCTAAGGCAAGCCATGCTGCTAATTTACCTCCACAGGTTTGTTTAGCACATCAGAAATACCTTTTCTCGTCGAGACCGGTTTGGCTCAATGGATAGAGCGTCGGCTTGGGGACTGAAGGGTCCCGGGTTCGATTACGGTCAAGGGCATGTACTTTGATTGCGGGCATATCCCCAGTAGGGGATGTGCAAGAGGCAGCTGATTGATGACTCTCTCTCGTCGATGTTTCTAACTATCTCTCTCCCTTCCTCTCTGTACAAAATCAATAAAATACATTAAAAAAAAAAAAAGAAATACCTTTTCTCTTGTCATAAAGAGAAAACAAGACAATGAAATGTGCACACAAATCATGTATTTTATTTTAGGCATAAAACACATATAAAAATATTTTCATATCCAATGGCCTTAAAAAGTCTAAAAAAATAAAAATAGCTATAATAAACTAACCCTCAGTATACATTCATTTTGTTTATTAAATACATTTTTATTTATTTCAGAAAGGGAGGGGGAGGTAAAAACATCATTGACCAGGTGCCTCTTGCATGCCCCCTACTGGGGATTGAGCCTGCAACCTGGACATGTGCCCTGACCAGGCATCCAATGGTGACCTCCTGGTTCATAGGTCTATGCTCAACCATCAAGCCACACCAGCTGGGCTACACTAACTTTTTTAATCTTAATTTTTAATTGTGAAAAAATTTCCTAATATTAAACATTTCATTATGGTTCAAATGGTAAATTCAGTGGCATAAAGTACATTCACGATGCTGTGCAACCATCACCTTTATGCATTCATTCTTAGAACCTTTCATCATCCCAAACAGAAACTCTGTTCCCATTAGACGCCAACTCCCACTCTTCTCCCCACCCCTGGCACCACCATTCTGCCTTCTCTCACTGTATGTGACTGCTCCAGGACCCTGAGCACTCATTTTGCACTCAGTCGTTCCTTTAGCAACCCAATGGTCCACACATCAGCAGTGAGAAAAGCCCTCTGAGTTAATGAGGGAAAGGGGCACACTTCCATAAAGCCCACACACTTTATTCTGGGCACCAGTCAGATTCCCCGGGGAAGGAATCTGTATGGTGTAAAATACCGAGCTAAGGTAGGTAAGTTGTCTTGCAACGTTGTGGGAGACATTTTATCAGATACAGTCACCCGCTTCCCCAAACAGCCCAGGGTGTGGGTTTGATCCCCTGCCAGGGTGCATACGGGAGGGAGGCAACTGATTAATGTTTTTCTCTCTCTCTTCCTCTTTCTAAAATCAATAAAAACACACACTCTGTACAGTGAGAAGAACAAAGGCTGAAATGGCACCTGAAGTACTGGCTGAAGGCTGCGAGGACATTCTTGTGTGCTTTGAAGCAGACGCCGTTCACCACCAGCATGCAGTCGCAGAGCAGGCCTTGGATGCGCTGCTCGTGCAGCTGCTGCAGGAGGTGGCAGCTGTGCGTGGCCACCGGGTCCATGCTCGGGCATTCAGACCTGCACACGGACGCACATAAAACATGAGTTTCGATGACAAGACAGGGAACTAGACGGCACCAAGTCTCTGGACTGATCTGTGGCTCACTGTCATGAGTCTCTGTCACCGCAGCTTAAAAAACAAACATGCAAACAAAAAAGTAGTTTCTTAAGCATCATAACCAGTGCTGTTCAGTGGAACTGCCTGTGAAGATAAAAATGTCCCTAGAACGCTTCTGCTCCTCTTACTACAGCCCTAACCTGCGGTACTTCCTCCCCTGCCAGCCCCCAAAGGTTACTGTCTCTTAACTCTCAGCACTGAGCTGTCTTCGCTGGCCCTTGACAATCGCATCTATCTGCGGCCTTCATCTGCTCTAAGCAGACAAGTCCTAAATTTGAAACTTTAACTCCAACCACCAGTTGCAAATGTCCAACTTTCTGCTGAACATCTGTAACTGTATGAGCCCACAACTAGGAATCTCCAAAACTTATCCCCCATTATCTGCCCTCAGCTTGGCACCTGTTCTGATTCTCGTTTCTTTATGGAAAGCTCAGTTTCTGCAGGTGGATTCGGGGTCCTGGTTTGAGATCAGGGCGGTGTTCAGAGGACGCCGCGACGAGAGGCAATGTCATCTACAAAGAGCCACACACAGCACTGGGAGTGGATATTTCCCAGCGGGGAAACGGGAAGGGGCCTCTGTCAGGCGGTGGGGCACTGTCCCTAGTGCTGAAGCCTCTAGAGCAGCCTAATGACCGAGTCATCCGTCCTCCACCCTACCACAGTGGCTGCCAGGAGAGAAAAGGCTTCCTGGCTTATAGGATTAGTATCACTTATTGACTGCTTACTACAGGCCGGCACTGTGCTAAGCATATTACATACGTCAACTCAAACATGCACTAAGAACCACTACGGCCATTTTATAAGTCAGGAAATTAAGAAATGGGAGTTTAAGTAACACGCCCATGAACATAAAACTTATGTTCCAATGCCAGCACTTAAGTCCTGGTTCCTAAACCCGGCAGTCCCTGCTCATGGGCGATGCTTTTGCCTATGAAGAAAAGGATGTTATAAAACACAACACAAATCCCGCCTCCAGACTTCAATGCTGAAATGCAGCAAACGTTCTGAATGGACACTGGGCATTTTCTACCTATACAGAGGTGACAAGGGAACAATTCTTTGGAATGACCCTCGGAATTATGATGATCTGCAAAATCATGAACTACTCCATAGTTTACTTTGACAATAAAAAATATAATCAATCTGCCCTAGCCGGTCTGGCTCAGTGGATAGAGCGTCAGCCGGCAGACTGAAAGGTCCCAGTTTTGATTCTGGTCAAGGGCACATGCCTGGGTTGCAGGCTTGATCCCCAATGGGGGTCTTGCAGGAGGCAGCCAATCAGTAATTCTCTCTCATCATTGATGTTTCTATCTCTCCCTACCTCTCTGAAATCAATAAAAATAGTTTAAATCTAATAGTTTCACCACGTTAATCCTGTAAGTGCCTTATAAAAAGCCTCTAAGAAAAAGAATTGGTAATTTATATTTCTTACTAGAGGCCTGGTGCATGAAATTTGTGCATGGGGGTGGTTTGGGGTAGGGTCCTTCAGCCCGGCCTGCACACTCTCCAGTCTGGGGGGATGTTTGACTGCCTCTCGCAATCCGGGACCACTGGCTCCTAACTGCTCACCTGCCTGCCTGATTGGCCCTAACCACCTCTGCCTGCCTGCCTGCCTGATAGCCCCTAACTGCTCCCCTGCTGGCCTGACTGCCCTTAACTGCCTCTGCCTCACCCCACACTGGGGACCCAGGACATGGGCCGGCGACAGCCACAGGGGACCGTGGGTGGGCAGTTTCGCCTGGGCCACAGCTGCTGGCACCCGGGACTGCAGGGCAGGTGGCTTGTCCCTCTCCTGGGCAGCAGCCTGTCTGATCCCCATTCCTCTCTCGTGAGCTCATCTGTGCCTGGCCAGTCCCCATTCCTCTCTCCCCAGTGTTGAATATCTGAGCCATTAAGGCATGAGGGCGTGATACCATTTGCATACTAGCTCTTTATTATATAGGATGTGTCCTATGTGTAACAACTATAAGTAACAATGTATATACTTAATAAAACGATAACAACAAATAAGTATAAAATGTTTCCTGTATGCTGACAGGCACTATCCTAAGCCCTTTCTTTACAAGTCACCTCACTTAAGAACAGAGTCACAGTAAGAGAGGCTGAACTGTCACCCTCACTCTGTGGACGGGGACAGCGAGGCACCTGCAGGCGGCAGATGGTCACAAGTCTTCACTCCTCCAAGGGAAGTGAGGCTGTCTCCCCCCTGGAATCTGAGCAGCCTCTGCCCCAACCCCCAGCAGTGTGCTTGCGGATGGGGGGGAGGGGGCGGCTTTAAAAGGGTGATTAAGTTAAAACCCTAATCCAGGCTGCCTGATGCCCGTAGAGGAGGAGGAGGAAAGTGGACACAGAGCCGCCAGGGATGCTCCTGCCCAGGAAAGACCAGGGGAGGGCAGTTCAGGGCGGGGGGCCCACGAGCCAAGAAGAGCAGCGGCCTAGGAAGAAACCACTCGGGCTCCTCACTCCCAGAGTCTGTGGTTTGGGCCGCCCCGTCTGTGGTGTTCTGTGAGGGCAGCTCCAGCGGGGAATACGCCTTCTCTTCCAGGCCGGACACTTCGCCGCCGGCCAAAGCCGCCCTGGGGACATCTCTGCTCACACCCCTTCGGCTTCCACACCCGGCGACCAGCACGGCACGCCAGCCGGTCCGAGGGCCGCAGAAGCGGCAGCCCCGCGGCGGAGCGCTCCGCGGCGCCAGCTCCGAGGACTAGGCCGGGCGGGGGCCGGCGGGGAGCGGGCGGGGTTCCGGGCCGAAGCAGCGGCACCAGGCGACGGCGACACCCGGCTGAACCCGCACGACCCGCAGGTCTCCGCCGGCCCTCGCGGCGCCCGGCCCCGCCCGCCTCCTCGCGGGCCGCTCCCCCCGGCGGCCCCCGCGCGCCCTCGCCGGCCGGCCCCGCGGCCCCCTTACCCTCGGCCGCCGCTCCCGGCCCCGCCGCCGCCTCCTCACCCGCCGCGCCGCCCGCAGAGCCGCTCGCGGGGCTCCCGGGGCTGCGGAAGCATCCCGACAACGCCCCCTCCGCAGCCCGGACCCGCCTCCCAGCTTCCGGTGTCGTCACTTCCGCCGGGGGGCGTGGCCGCGGCGCGCATGCGCAGGGCGGCTCAGAACCGAATCCTGCGCCGGGGAGCCGAGGCGGGGACGGCGCTGGGCGGGCGGGCGGGCGAGCGGCCGGCGGTCCCACGTGCTCCGCGGCCGGTTGGAACCGTTGGCGGACGCCGGCTGAGAGGTGAGGGCGGCGGCTCCGAGGTGCGGCCCGGGGAGCCGGGCGCCGGGAGGGAGGGAAGGGGCGGCGTGCGGTGCCTGCGTTTCCCCCTCCGGGTGCCTATCGGCGCGGGAGGAGGCCACCCATTCGGATCGGATTCGTGCTCCGGGGAGTGGAAGGAGTCCCGGGCTTAGAGGGACCGGCTCTTCCCGGTTTTAAAACCGAATCCCTCTCTGCGCTGGGCAGAGCGGACGCTGCCCGCGCTTGGCTGGGCTGGGCTCAGGCTGGCTGCCCGCTGGGCTGTCCCTGCGCAGGGGGACAGGCTCCTGTCTGCTCGGGGTCGGGGGGCTCGGTCCCGAGAGGGGGGGCCTCAGGGCGGGTGAGTGAGAGCTGGGACCTCGGGCCAGAACCACGGCGTGTGGGTGCAGGTTCGCCCCCAACGGCACGGAGACCTCGTTGTGGCTCAGGGTCCTCGGCTGTCAACAGGGAATAATGCAGAACTAGCTCAGAGCACTTGTGAGTTACAGGGGCGCACAGCGTTAAGCAGCTGTGGCGGGGCTTGGACCTGTGGTGCTCGCTAAGTGTGTCAGGATGTGAGGAGACAGGGGAAGGAGGTGGAGTGTGAGTATTTCCTGCAGAGAGGGGCCCCCTGGGCTTGTTCACACAGCTCTTCCCCCCCACCCGTGCCTAGCAGAGAGCCTGGCAGGTAGGAGACGCCCACGGACAGTTATTGCACCAGGGCAGGGAGGCTGCTGAAAGCAGTAGAGGGGATGTAGTGTGTGGGGCGGGCGCAAGGTTGGGCTGGCTCTTCCCACCTCAGTTTGCTCACCTGGGAAGTGGAGTTGGGTGTACCTGCCTACTACCTGTGGGTTTTTTGCAAAGAGCAAGGGAGAGGTCCTGCGTGAATGCACCCCACATTCCGGGGCTTAGGTGGGACGATGGACGGTACCCACTCGGTGGACAGCTGGTGCTCACCTGGCCTTCCCTTGCACCATATCTGTGGTTTCTGGGAATTCTTATGAAAGGGGGCGGTTGGCCTGACCCCGTTTCACAGATGGGAGAACTTGGAAGGTCAGGGGAGCAGTGATAGCAGAGGTCACAGTGCTGGCGGGGACTGCCGAGGTGGCCAGCCTGGCCTGTCCCAGGGCTCTTTTGGCGGCAGTGGTGGTAGTGGTGGTGGTGGAGGTGGGGTTTAAGTCTGTGTGTATGTGTGTGAGAGAGAACACTATGCTAAGTGTCCAGTCCTCTAGTCAGCCCTTCAACCAATCAAAGTGTAATATGCTAATGATATGCTAAGGCCGCCCAACCGCTCGCTCTGACGGGCACTGATCACTAGGGGGCAGGCACTCGGACCAGTAGGTTATCTTGCTGGAGAATGCCATCTTTTTACTCTTGGGGTAAACACTGCGGAGTTTGACATCGAGCCCAGCAGACGGTGACCCAATGTCTTCATGCAGCATGTTTCAGCTCCCCTAATTTCCGTTAGAAATTTACCTTTCTGTGTAATTATTTAAATTTCTCTAACGTTATTTCTTGTGAAATGTTAATGAGTTTAATTTCTTGTTTTAGGCAATGCTTGCTATCTTCAGTTGGAGGGACTGACTTCACATGGTGTATTTTTGTAAGTGTCACATTTGCACTTCCAAAATTGTTTTGCCTGCACCGAGCCTTGGCCTCCTTCCTGTCTGCTGTGCAGTTAGGACGGCTTTCTGTTCCTTGGAAACCCTCCCCCCCTTCCCCCCCACACACAGACACACAAGTGCTTCCTGAATAATGACAGGTGTGTCCCCCCCCCCCCCTCCCGGAGTGGGGGGCCTGATGGAGGTGACCCTCAGCCGGTGCTGGGATGTCTGGCTCTGAATAAGGGAGGATCAGCTCCCTGCAGGCCTCATTTATCTCCCTAGCAAGCAGGTGGCCACAGTCCCCATTTCATATCGAGTAAAAATGCAGCGAGGGTTCTGACTCACTGTGCCAGCCCCGCGCTCGGCCCTTAAAGGACAAGAGCACATCTCTAGGTGCGGGCATTAGCGGTACAGCCCGAGGGAAGAGGCTGGAGGACACGTGATCAGACTAATCCCCTCCTGACTGGCGTTTTTGCTGTGTGTGGCTCATCCTCAGAGATGACAGTTATTCCCAGCATCTTTTTTGTCACCGTCACTGGCTTCTTTCAGTCCGGCCGGGTTGTTCCCACTTGCCCTTCCCAGGCCTTTAACTCTGCACCCGAGCCTCCCAATGGGGTCGCACACTTGCCGAAGCCCCGTCCCCCCCACCCCCTCCCCTGCGATAAGAAAACAGAGTAGACCCCCGCAGGGAAGACCGGAAAGCCTTGGCCATAGCTTCCCGCCGAGCGTGTGTTCTCATTGTGGAGCTTCATTCTGAAAGAACTTACACATTTCCAGCAGATAGTGGCTGTCACTGCTTCTGCCTGTGTACAACGGCCTTCTGTTTCCCAAACCGAGCTGAGGGTTTGCCCTTGTCCTTGTACGGAGTGCCCCTCCAGACTGTTGATTTGGTGGGTGGTGCTGGCTCTTGTGCCAGCCCTTGTTCTCCCTGAGGGGCAGGCAGCACCCGTCTGAGCACCCCTCTGCGTGTGCACAGTGCCAAGCTCGGAGGGAGCTGCGTCCCAGTCCACCTGATGCCAGCTCTCCAGGCGGGCAGCTGGGTCACACGTCGTCACCGTAGCCAGGTGAGAAGATGGAGTGGTTGCTGCACATCCTAGAATGGACAGCTGTGTTGCTTTCCTCTGGATTCAGTGCCGGGCTGTAGCTGACCACATGCCCTCCCTGCTCACTGACCCGGATGGCGAGCTGAGGAGGGGCCCGGGACCAGGGTGTTTTCACATAGCCAGCAGACATGCTGTTGTCCGGGAGAGCCAGAGGCCTCCATGAGCGGTCAGCTGGGCCTTTGTGAAGCCTGGAGCTGCAGCCAGGATGTACATTTCCATTCAAGGCTGAGCGGGCGTGAGCAGCCCTGATCTCTGCTCAGGAGTGACCGGCAGTGACCACAGGGCGTGGAGGAGAGGGCCCAGGCACGAGCATGCCCTGGGAACCAGGACGTGCCTTTGTGCTGAAGGGTTTGGGAAGAAGTCTTGTCCCGAAGCACATTGCACCCATTTACTTGAACTTTGCCTTAATTTTCATAGCGAGCAAGGAAGTCCCAGGTTCAGTTCAGCAATTCTCAATCGGGGTGTTGTGTAGCTTAGATATAAACAGTCCTCTCAGATGGAAAGTTACTGGGGCTCTGTCACTTGCAGGCGGGTTTGTTTTTGGAGCATGGTAGCAGCTCCATGAATTTTTAAATGGTTATGTATCTGTGCAGACGCAGGTCACGTGGACACAGTGCGGGGACACCAGGGTCTGTGACCGCCCTCCAGTGACCCAGTGCCCAGCAGTTAGGACAGCTGCAGCTTCCGTTCTCTATCGATCCCACAGGAGCCACAGAAGGAGGCCCCTCACCCCGTCTGCTCAGCCTGAGGGCACCTCCTCCTGTGTTAACACTGAGGATGCACAGCAGTGCCGATGGGGATGTTTGTGTGTCCTATAAAAATTATCTGTAGGCCTCTTCTCGACTCTCTAAAGCTCCCTTCATCCCCCCTCTCCCCCTATTATGCTCTTCCTGATTTGGGGACCTGAGATAAGAGATAATTAGCAGTGCACACCTAAGAGTGAGAGAGGGAAGGAGGGACAGAGGGAGAGAGAAAGTTATTAGAAAATGTAAGATATTTTACTTAATGCCCCCCAAACTTCATCCTTAGAGACAGCCTGCCACGTTTAAATCCTGATTCTACTGCTGTGTGACCTTGGGCAAGTTACTTAACCTCTCTAATTATGGTTGAAAAGTTAGCTGTGAGATCATTTATTGGGAATAAAAGTTTCAGGTTATAATGATAATTATCTTTTTCCCCCTTTCCCTTTAATCTTTTTAGGTCAAGATTTAAAGCCTATCTTGGATAGAGAATATTTAATCATTTAGCTAAAAATGGTATTTTTTACATGCAATGCGTGTGGTGAATCAGTGAAGAAAATACAAGTGGAAAAGCATGTGGCTGTTTGCAGGAACTGTGAATGCCTTTCCTGCATTGACTGTGGTAAAGATTTCTGGTAAGTTCCAAGTAACTGCTGTATCCATAGGAAGGTCCAGGCCAGTTTTAGAAGCACTGTTTCCTCAAAGCCTTAAAAAATTGCATGCCCTGTCTGGTTTGGCACAGTGAATAAAGCGTCAGCCTGCCGACTGAACGGTCCCAGTTCCATTTCAATTAAGGGCACATGCCCGGGTTGCGGGCTCAATCCCCAGTAGGGGGCGTGCACGAGGCAGCCGGACAATGATTCTCATCATTGATGTTTCTATCTCTCACTTTACCTTCCTCTCTGAAATCAAAACTATATTTTAAAAAAGAGGCATATTTGAGGAAAGAAATTTTGAAAAAAATTAAAAGTGGGTTAAAAGTTCATCTGCCTGGTCTGGATGATTTAAAAAGAAGACTGAGGAAGGGAATTGATATGTAACAAATTAGTTTCAGTTGTACATTATGATTCAATATTCCTGTTGTTGAAAAAATGCATGGGAAGTTTGGTGGTGGGTTTTCTGTTGAACACTTTGGAGCTAGGAAAATGTGTTTATGCAGCAGGTTGTGAGCACAGTAAGTGCAGTAAGGGGGGCGGGGGCATGCGCAGTGGGCGGGCATGGACTGCCAGAGGCAGGAGCAGTGCTGACATCGCACGGCCTCCGCTGACAGTGCACCTAACGGTGGGACCTGTCACCGCACAGGGGCGAGGACTATAAAAACCATGTGAAATGCATAAGTGAAGACCAAAAGTACGGCGGCAAAGGCTTCGAAGGGAAAGCCCACAAAGGCGATATCAAGCAGCAGGCATGGGTGCAGGTACGTTGTGAATCAGCTGACACTTCCACTTTTCTTTGGAAGCCTAAGAAACCAAGAATAAATACCTCTCCATGCAGACAAAGCCCAGAAACAGCGCGCCGTAGCTAGGCGAAGGGTCGTGTTGACATCTTAATAAGGCTCCCGGCCCGTGAACTGTTCCATTTGTCTGTGCCTCCTTTCTTTTAGCAGTGTTCTTTACTTTTAGCTCAGTATCACACACATTCCTCCGTTAAGTTCTTAGTTTCCTTTTCAGATTGTCCATTTGTAGAAACAGCTTGATTTTTGAGTGCAGTTCTCCTGAATTTGTTTATTGGTTCTAACGATTCTTTTTGAAGAATCTGTAGTGTTCCACATACAAGGCCACGTTGGCTGAGAACAGAGATAATTTCACTCCTTTCCAATTAAGATGCCTATATTTCTTCTTCTCACCTACTGGCCAGGGCTTCCAATACTATGCTGAATTTATAAGAATAGACATTAATACAAAATCAGGATTTGACCTGTGGATTCTGTAGCCCTGTGTCAGTTGTTTATTATTTTTGTCTTGTCTTTCTTTTGTAGAAAGTTAATGAATTAATAAAAAGACCCAATGTCAGCCCCAAAGTGAGAGAACTTTTAGAGCAAATTAGTGGTTTTGACAACATTCCCAGGAAAAAGGCAAAATTCCAGGTATGTGTTTGATATGACTCCCCTGACTGCGGACATGGGCCCATCAGGGACAGCTGTATTTACTGTTCAATGGGACTTCCCTCCCTGTTTTTCCTTATAGAATTGGATGAAGAACAGTTTAAAAGTTCATAATGAATCGATTCTGGAGCAGGTGTGGAATATATTTTCTGAAGCTTCCAGCAATGTAAGTCAGATCTCATTTTAGATTTGTAGTGTGGCAGACATGCTTAGTAATAATGCAGCGGGAATTCTTATTTTCGGAGGTCAAGACAGCCTTCTCTTCATTTTTTTTTTTTTAATATATTTTATTGATTTTGTACAGAGAGGAAGGGAGAGAGATAGAGAGTTAGAAACATCGATGAGAGAGAGTCATCGATCAGCTGCCTCTTGCACACCCCCTACTGGGAATATGCCTGCAACCAAGGTACATGCCCTTGACCGGAATCGAACCCGGGACCCTTCAGTCCCCAAGCCGACGCTCTATCCATTGAGCCAAACCGGTCTTGGCCAGCCTTCTCTTTCAGAGATCCTCTTGGGCCTGCATTTGTGGGAAGGAATAACTGAATGTCTTACAGAGGAGAGTTCTTACTTTGCACAGAAAGGTATTTAATCCCTGAGTTTGACAGTGGTAGCAGCTCACATGGAACGATTTGCTTAGAAAGCAGGCGGCGGGCATATCGGAAAGAATAGGAGCTCTGGGTGTCTGACAGACCTGGATTGAGTCCCTGCTGCTCTCTGCCATGTGTTTGATCTTGGACACATTACTTACCTTGTGAGCCTCAGTTTCCTTTTCTTTAAAAAGTGGATCTCCATTCATCCATTCATTCATTCATTCATTCAGTACTTCTGAATGCCTGATCCGTGGCAGGCCATGAACAAAACTGAGCTAGCTCAGGTGGTGATAGTGCCGTGAAGGAAGAGAAGCAGGTGAGGACGGAGTGCCTAGGTGGTCTTCTAGGTAAGGGGAGACAGGGTCCTTACCTGCTGTGGTTTTAAAGTAGATGAGACTACAAAAGCACCCACCTTATGCCCACCTTTTAGCGGGCACTCGGTAAGCACTGTGTCTTCCAGTGGAGGGAGAATTCTTTGGGTTTAAGTCAGTCAACTGTCTGTCAAAAGGTTGGAAATGGGAGTCCTCAGATGTGGATACAGGTGCAGAGGGTCTGGATTTGATAGTGTGTAGCCACAGTGTTTTATCACCTTAATTCAGTTGCACTTTCTTCCTTTTGGGAGCTTACATCCCATTTGGAGAGTTATATCTTTAATAGTTTTTTAAATATGGACGCTTCACGAATTTGTGTGTCCTCCTTGCACAGGCCATGCTGCTCTCTGTACCATTCCAAGCTTAGTGTGCTTGCTGCCGGAGTGAGCACATCATTAGTAGTTTAAGAAATGACAACAGTGGGTCTGGCTGGTCTTTTACTTTGGTAGCATTGCAGATAGTTGATTTGCTTTATATAGAGAGAGTAGTTTAGGCAGCAAATTAAGATAAAAATGAAAGTTTATCTTGGCAGTATATTTAGCATTTGTGTCAAAATACACACATTGGGCCTTTGAAACCTTATAACCAATCATTGAATTGGCCTTCATGTGGTTATTTTTTAAAGGTTATTGCCCTTATTTTTACTAAAAATCAAAGATTGGAAATGACTTAGCTCAACTGTAGGTTTTTGTTTGTTTTTTTAAAGTTCTTTTGAAGCTGTGAACATATTAGGAATTAATAATAGTAAACAGCTTGTGGTAACCTGAGCTTATTATTGGTTTACCTGTGTCCCATGAACTTCACAGCACATCCCAGTGTTTGGTACAAAGCATGGGGTTCTAAGGCCCTGTTTGTTCATGCCTGCAATTTTATCCCTCCCTTTACTCTGTGCTGGGCATTAGGTTGGTGGCTTTCTCTTCTACATGATACTTTTTATACCCAGCACAACTTACACCAGGTCACTGGATGCAGCTGTAATCAGTCCTGCCCTCATACAGCTGTATTCTCGTGGGGGAGACAGACAACTATGTGTGTGGGTTTTGCTATAATATCAGGTTGTGATAAGTATTAGGAAGAAATAGAAGGCAGGAGGAGGGGCAGAGAGCAAAGCAGCGTGCTCTGTTAGGTAAGAGCCAGTGAGGGCGGTGCTGAGGAGACCACATTGGAGGAGAGCCTGGGATGAAGTAGAAAGAAGACGGAATGAATTGACCGGCACTGGTGCGAGGGTGTGTGCCTCCTGCCGCCCCAGCTAGAGACTTGGTCTGGATTGGGCAGATGGCAGCTGAGATCTGGGGCCCTTGGTGATGATAATAACGGATACGTAGTATGAACACAATTACAGGGCAGGAGGGAAGCTTCTTTGCCCCTTCCTCCCGAGTGTATCTGAACTCATTCTCTGCTGTTTGCCCCCCACTCCGTGTGCCTGGACTCCTTTATTTCTCTGAACTGCTACCGAGAGACCCCCAATTTAGTTAGCACTCTTCTGCCAGAGGGTGACCATGGATGTCAGAGGGAGGCATGACTTCGTATTGTACTCGAGTTAAAGCCAGTCCTTTATTTGGTGTGTCTTGGGGGACAATAGCTCCCTTCTTGTGACCTAGTCTCCGGAGGGGGAAGACTGGAGGTGATTGTTGAGTAAACTGGCTGGTAACTCACAGATGGAACTTGGGCCCGGTCTGCAGACTCACAAGTCTCGGGATTTCCCGGAGCTGCTGCCACTGGCCCTTTCGCTGCCTGACAGGCACCTTCCTACGTGGCAGTTGAGTAGGTAGCTCTGTGCCAGCTCGTGGGCAGAGATGGCATAGAGATTTCGAGTCACGGTGTACAGCAGACAGTGGGACTAGCTGTGCTGAAGTTAATTTAAAAGTAGGATCCAGCCTTAGACAGTTTGGCTCAGTGGCTGGAGTGTCAGCCTGCATACTGAAGAGTCCCGGGTTTGATTCCTGGTCAGGGCACATGCTCAGGTTGTAGGCTTGATCCCCAGTGTGGGGCATGCAGAAGGCAGCTGATCAATGATTCTCTCTCATCATCTCTTTCTCCCTCTCCCTTCCTCTCTGAAATCAATAAAAACGTTTTAAAAAATTAAAATATGATCTATGTGCTGGTTTGAATAAGAGATGCAGTGAGCCGAGACCGGTTTGGCTCAATGGATAGAGCGTCAGCTTGGGGACTGAAAGGTCCCGGGTTCGATTCCGGTCAAGGGCATGTACCTTGGTTGCGGGCATATCCCCAGTAGGGAGTGTGCAAGAGGCAGCCAATCGATGACTCTCTCTCATCGATGTTTCTAGCTCTGTATCTCTCTCCCTTCCTCTCTGTGCAAAATCAATAAAATATATATTTAAAAAAAAAAAAAAAAAAAGAGATGCAGTGAGTGGAAGGTTCTCCCCATCCCAGCGCATGTAGTCAGTTTTCCGTGATTCCTTAGCCGCCATTCTTGACTGCCCAAGGGTTCCTGACTGTCTCTCAGAAGCCACCTAGTCTGAATGACGGTTTGATTAGGCCTCTGGCGCTTGCTCGTTTACAAAGCCCTTCTGGTGCATTGGGCTGGTGCACTGAGCAGGTGACATTTCCTGTTTTATCTGTACATGAACAGTATGAGGAAGGGTTTCTGCCTCCCATCTAGAGACGTGGAGATGGGTCTGGAGCAGGTAAATAACTTGCCCCGAGTCACCTGGTAATGGGCAGAGCTGGAACTCGAACCCAGGCCTGCAGGTACATAAACCTAGTTTCTGCCCCACCTGAGAGCTCACCTTCATTGGAAAGCAAGGTGAATTGTGAGCCATAATTGAGCCATAATTAAAGGTCTGGCGGAAGTGATTTAAGGATTCTTTCCTTTTCCAGTGGGATGAAATGCTTGTTAAATGCGGAGAGGTGGCCCTGGCTGGTTTGGCTCAGTGGATAGAGCATTGGCTGTGTACCGAAGGAACCTGGGTTTGACTCCGGCCAAGGGCACGTGCCCGGAGTGCAGCCTCGGCCTCTAACAGGGGGTGCTCAGAGGGCAGCTGATTAACGATTCTCTCTCATCATTGATGTTTCTGTCTCTCATTCTCCCTTCCTCTCTCAAATCAATAAAAATATTTTTTAAAAATATCAATAACTAAAATGTTTAAAAAAAATGCAGAGAGGGTGTGGGCTAGGGGAGTTCTCATTTTATGTATTTACTGCTACATTTTAACTGGGGGGGGGGCATCACAGTTCTAAAATGGGAAGTAATAAAGACATTTTTCTTGGAACAGTGTGTTCAATAGATACATGCAGGTCGTGAACATGTGTGTGTGGAAGGAATACTTACGTGTTTTTTGGTTTTGCTTCATAAAAAGGAACCAGCCAGTAAAGGGCAAGATCACCAGCCACTGAACCCAGTGGCAAAGCCACCTGCGGAAATCACCACCACAGTGGCCCCTTCCAAAGCCAGTGACACCGCGTCAGGACAAGCAGAGGCAAAGAAGAATAAGCGGGAAAGGAAGGAAGAGCGGCAGAAGAAAAGGAAAAAAGAAAAGAAGGAACTAAAGTTAGAAAACCACCAGGAGAAGTCCAAGAGTCAGAAGTCTAAAAAGCGCAAACTGAGACTGGAGGCCGAGCAGGAGGCGGGAGGGGAGGGTGCCCCCGAGGCCAAGGGGAACAAGAGCGAGTGTGGAGTGAACGGAGACGTGGACAAGGCGGGAAAGAGGAAGCGGAAGCTTTCTGAAGGTGTGTGTCCTATGCTACAGGGTTTGTTAAAATGGCCATGCTCTAAATTTGGGGTATATAAAATCTGTTAGGGCTTGCATTTTGAACTAAGTAATACAAAGAGCAAGCTGTGGGGTCAGGGCAACCTGGGCAGAGTCCGGCACGTGACCTCACCTCACGTGACCTCACCTCTCAACTCTCGGCTTCCCCCACTGTCGGGGGAGAAACCCCACGGGCTGGGTTGCTTGGGGGATAAGAAGATGATGGAAGGAAGGAGCTGGCCATGGACGATGCATTAAGTGTAGATGTCAGAAATGCAGAATCTCTCTATATTTTTTTAAATCTCTATTCAGTTGAAGCTTATTCCAAGAAGAAGAAGATGAAGTGCCCAGCACTGGCTGAGGGCGGAGAACCAGAAAACCATGAAGCTCCTGCAAAAGGTAGCGCTCCTGTCATTTGGAAAGCTCTGCCCTCTGGGTTGGGAGGAGGAGGTGAGCCAAGTTCTCTAGGGCGTGAGTGACTCTGAAGTAACCAGCGAGGGCTGACAGTCACGCCTAAGCGTATGTCTAGCTTTAAGGACAAAGGGGAAAGCAACCTGGATTGGAAATATGCATTGTCTTAAATTTTAAACCCGCGTGCTTTCCCAGACCTGGTCCCCTTCCTGTCTTCCAGCCAGACCTGGCTGTTCCCCTCTTATCTCTGGGTCTGTCCCTGGTGCCACCTTGCTGGCATATGTCCTTGTCAGAATCCAGTCCCTGGCCTGTGAGGCACCTCTCCAGGCTCCTCCTCCACACAAGCTGCTCCTGTTCCTCAGGCCCGAAGCAGCCCCGGGGTCCTGCGAGTTATGAGATCCAAGGACTCATGGGAACGGAGGCTTTATTGATGGAGGTTCAGTGACTGCCCAAGTTGGGTTAGATCTCTTAGCTTGGACCCCACCACCCAACTTTAATTTTTTAAAGTGTAGTGATGTTTGTGGCTGTCCCCTCTTGTTCAAGGTCAAGCTTCTTTTGCTCACCTTTGTCTTGCTCACTGTGCTTAGCCCCATGATCTCCGTGGATGCTTAATGAATCTTGCCTGGTTAACCTGCTCACTCAGAACAAGAATGGTGGGCTGTTTGCAGGGTAGCGGTGCTTTTAGGCCACTGATTGGACAGGCCAAGTGCCTGCTCCACGGTGTTCGGGTACCTGCCCATTCAGGATTCCTTGCTTTCCCGGGCAGCACATAGATGGTGCAGAAATCATTTCCTTTCCCTTCTGGTAGTACGACAAAACACCGTGTTTTGCATGTTATTCTTTGTATTGCAGGGAAATTCAATTGGAAGGGGACTATTAAAGCGGTCCTGAAGCAGGCCCCAGACAATGAAATAGCAGTCAAAAAGCTAAGGAAAAAGGTATGCACACGAACCTAGTACACCACGAGGGGAGAATTGGTTCCTTATTTTAAAACCCCTAAAATACTGTCAAATGTGTGTGTGTCTCACAAAGCCCTGGTAACCCCTCTTGTCTCGTGGGGAAAGAATGGGGCTGACTCCCATCACTCAGCCAGAGCAGTGCATGGGTGGTTCTCAAATCATTATTCTAGATGGTTTGCGATTATTCCAGAGCAGTGCTTTCTTCTTTGGTTCTTAGTTTTTATCGACGTCTGACCCACATGCAGCCAGGTGCTCACATGTGCGCTGCACAGATTTCAGAGGCACAGTCCTGTGTAGCCAGCCCCTGGCTTCTTTTATTTCTTACTGTCGCTCTACTTCTGGGTTAAAGAACATTTTAGGTAAATTTTCAAGGCAGTGACCCTTATTTGACAGTCGTCCTCCGTTGTGCAGGTTTTAGCTCAGTATTACGCGGTGACAGCTGAACACCACAGGTCTGAAGAGGAGCTCCTGGCCATCTTCAACAAGAAAGTCAGCAAGAACCCCGCCTTCAAGTTACTCAAGGACAAGGTCAAGCTTTTGAAGTGAACATTTTTATATTTAATAAATTGAGTCCATTCTGTTGATTTCTTCCTTTCACTGCTGTTTGTAAAACATGTAATAAATAATAACAACTCAAATTTTGCTTTCTTATAAGAGAATATATATTTTTGGTAGATCTTTCATGAGAAAATAAACTATATTGTCCTCAACCCTCCGTCGCCTCGGTGCCTGCTGTTCTTGTTGCCCACTGTCCTTGAGAGCATTCTCCACACAAGGATGGAGGAGACAGCCCCAGAGTGCCTGGGGTAGGTCTGCACTGTCTGTAGGGAGGGGCCAGGCCACTTCAGGCAAGCGTAGTGAAGCAGCATGGGGGGCATGCATGGTTGTAGTGGGCGACCAGAAAGGGAGTGAGGCCTCCCGCCTGGGGCAAGGGGTGGGGACAGAGGGTGTTAGGTTAAGGCCCCTGGATTGATTCTTGAAAGGTCTTTCTTACCGACTTGCTGTATTGGGGCGTCTTTCTCTTCCTCCTGCCACCTCACCCACCCACTTGCACCTGCAGACTCTTCCCCCCACCCCTCCCCATAGGGGAGGCAGTGGGCAGTAACGGGCTCAGAGCAGTCCACGGAACCACGGTGAGACGTGACCATGAGTCTGGCTTTGGTTCTTAGCCAGCAGCCCCTCGGGCAGGCAGCCTATACTCATGAGCTGCAGGGTTTCTGTCCGTTAGGCTGCCTGAGATGACAGTGAAATTAAAGTGACGTGCACAGGCATCTGTAGGTAGGAGGTATTGAAATGTTCCCGCCGCGGTTTACCATGGACTGTGGCGCTGGCTGCAGGGAGGCCCATCCCCCGACACCTCGCTTTTCCGGCACGTGGCTCTCCAAGTGCCTGGGCTGCAGCGAGAGGAGCCACAGTGACCGGGCAAAGGGGCAGCATGCTTAATGCAGAGACCCATTTCCGTTCTGAGGGGATCCTCCAGTTCCCAGTTAACGTGTAACCATTTCTCAAGACACTGGTCCAATCATACGGTCCACTTCTCAATGTAAACTTTCTACTGAAGCATACATACAGAAATGTGTAAAAACCTAAATGGACAACACTGTGCACACACCTGTGCCACATCTAAGACATGGGCTATTTATTTGTATTCTTACCATGTCAGCGTGAGCTATCTGTGAATGGTGGCATAGGGCAGTGGTCGGCAAACTCATTCGTCAACAGAGCCAAATATCAACAGCACAACGATTGGAATTTCTTTTGAGAGCCACATTTTTTAAATTTCTAACGCCACTTCTTCAAAATAGACTCACCCAGGCCATGGTATCGTATTTTGTGGAAGAGCCACACTCAAGGGGCCAAAGAGCTGCATGTGGCTTGCAAGCCGCAGTTTGCCAACCAGTGCCATAGGGCAATGGGCCCTTGGTGTCCTGCCTCTCTCAGCATTCCCGGGGTCCATCCACGTTGCTTTGATGCTGTCTTTGTACTGTACAGTCCCACCCCTCTATGTTGAGATGCTGGCTGTTTGCAGGGTGGCTGGGTTTCTGAGGAAATGGGCATCTGTCTCCTGGCCGTGTGTGCTCTTTCTGCCCAGGGCATGCCTGGGCATGGCACTGCTCAGTCACCGGGTGTGTCTCCGCTTTGACAGACACAGCCACACGTTCCCCAGTGCTTTTACCTGTTCCCACTGCTGCCCTGTGTATGAGGGTAGATGGGGTTTATGTGGCCCCAAATGTACTGAAAGTTAATATTCCTCAAGTTTCCATCTCTGAATCTCTCTAGGTAGTTCTGGTTTTTTTTGAAACTGTCAAGTCAGCTTAATCGGGGGCTTTGCACTAGACTAGATTATACAACTGGAAAATGGTACCTCCAGGTTTTCTCAGCAGATTTCTGTCTCAAGTGATGCTAAAAATAAGTCAGAATAGCAACTCCCCAGCGTCTTAGTTATTCTACCGTGTCCTTAACAGTGAAAGGAGCGCAGGGCTTGCTCAGCCCCCTTATCATTAGGTTTGTGAACTCCTGTAATTTGGGCTTGGAGCATCCTGTGTTGGTTACAAAGCCGCGATGGCTCCTGGGGAAGCGGATGTGCTGGTGAATGAGCAGCTTTGTTTGAGTGCGAGACTCCCGGAGCTACTTTTTGCTATGGGATCCAGGCGAGCTTTAATTTATTCCCTTTGATAGAAGCAATCAAGCTGTCCCTGCGGGAGTGCAAGCTGTAATTGCTGGGTAAATACATATGTCAGAGTTGAGAGGTCAGACACAGCTTGGAAGACGAGGCCTTTGTTTGGCCACAGAGTGGGTACTGTGAGCCGCTGAAATCCTACTTTTGCCGCTCTGCCCACCTGGTGACACCAGGCCGTCTCCCCGGAGGCCGGTGGTAGTGTGTAGATTGGGTTTCTCCATTGGAGATCAAAGGCGGGGAGAGCCTCAGTTTCCCGGTGGCTTCCCCACAGCACTGCTCTTGGCATCTGCCAGCAAGTTTGCATCAGGCACTAATGGAAACCTGACAGGATGGCCCTGCTCCAGCCACGGGGAACCGAGCAGAGACATCTCATAGCTAACGGAAACGGCACTCTCTCCTGGTGTCAGGGGAGTTAAGGTAATAGTTGTCTCCGCATTAAGGGGTTTCTGCATAAAAGTTAACCCTCTTGGCACTTGTTACTATGCAATTCTAATTTATTTATTTATTTATTTAAATATATTTTATTGATTTTTCAGAGAGGAAGAGAGAGGGAGAGTTAGAAACATCGATGAGAGAGAACCATCGATCAGCTGCCTCTTGCACACCCTCCACCAGGGATGTGCCTGCAACCAAGGTACATGCCCTTGCCCGGAATCGAACCTGGGACCTTTCAGTCCGCAGGCCAACGCTCTATCCACTGAGCCAAACTGGTCCCGGCTGTGCAATTCTAATTTAGATGCTATGGGAGTTGGCATCGACTTTTATAGCACGTGGTTGTTTTTTTCCCTTAATTGATCTGTATTCTAGGATGATCCACAGAAGTGTCCGATGCTCTACCATTTGAACGTGTTTGAGAACCATAGTTATTTATATGACTAAAGGGAGTTTTAAAAACTGGCTTCTTGAATGAAGGCCAGTGTCCCAGTGAGAGATACTAACATCTATGAGCATGTTCCTTATGCTGGTGCTTTTCTAAGGGCTTTGTATGTATGAACCCATTTCTGCAGGTGCTCGAAGTCCAGAGGGGCACAAGGAGAGAGGAGTGCTGCTGCATCGGTCTGGCCTCAGGGTTGCAAGTGCAGGAAACAATTCTAATTAGCGTTAATTTGAGGGGGAAAAATCTTTTTTTTTTTTTGCTGAGATATCTGTGTAGTCTTAACAATGGATAACAACAATGATTGAAACAGAGCTTCCCACAGGCCAGGCACTGCTCTAAGTACTTTGCATGTGTTAATACTGTTAACTTTCCAATCCTAGGAGGTAGGCACTATCCTCAGTCCCATTTTGCAAGTGAGGAAACTAAGGCAAAAAAGAGAGTAAGTGGCTTTCCCAAGGTTGAAAGGGCCAATGATACAGACCAGCAGTGAAGGCCAGCCAGGCAGCTGGCTCCAGAGCTCAGTCCTTACCTAGGGGACCTCGGCCTTCACTAGGTGGCTGGATTCAGGAGTTGAGACGACACTACCAAGACCTCTTGGCTTGGCTTGCTCCATGTGTCTCCATGGTGACAGCCCCAGGCCCACACTGACCTCACAGCTCACCATAGCAACAGAGAAGGTCATCCTAACCCCCACTGTCAGATCTGGCTCAGGTCTTGTGCCCTCCCAGCCTCCTGAGAACGCTGCAAGACTCCTACAGGAAGGAGGGAAAGTGGTCTCTCAGAGGAAGGATGCTGAGCAGACATAAGTATGGCCACGCGGAAAGCCAGTCAATGGTGATCAAGGGCCTAAGTGAAAACCAGGAAACGGGGGGCTCCTGCTACATGCAAGGCCCTGGGGAGACACTAAGACATGGTTGTTGCCCCATCAGCTCCGGAGAGAAGGGGCAAAAGGGAACTTACAACAGAGTCACTGGAGCCTGAGGAAAAGGAATAGCTAAGAGGTGAGCAGGAGCCTTTGAGCAAGGCCTGGCAAGCCCAGTTCAGCAGTGATGAACAGCAGCTACCACCGCTTGGAGGCATACTGCATGCCAGGCACTACACTAAGCAATCGCTATATATGTTGCTAAGGGGAGGCCAGCAAAGGTCATGGTCAAATTCATTTCCCCCCACAAGTAATGCATATGGAAAATGAAAATGTCTTGGTTGGTAGCACGCTGATATCATATACCTGTCATTAAGGTGCACAGCGCACACATTTAAGAAGTCATTCAAGGGACCTGACAATGAAGACGTGCTCATGAGATATTGGATCTTTTCCAGCCTGCTTTTAAGTATCACCAATATGGCGTGCAAGTAATGCCATTTAAAATATCGGGGGACAAAGCTGGGAGGATTTCAGATCCAAATACAAAGGCCCTGGAACCACCAAAGGGGAAACCAGATCTGACTTGAACACACTACATATGGAGACCCGGGGGCTGTTGCCATGCTCTGGGAATATTCAGTTACCAGGGAGACCCAGCACTGACCTTTCCGCAGGGAACAATGCACAGAAGACTGTCTGACAAGAGGAATTCGCTTCCTGTTAACAAGGCGCTGCCCCTGCACAAAGGGGGGCAAAGACCCCTTGGGCTTTGAAGAGGTGAACCCTGCTTCTTTAGGAGTCTGGAAAGAAAAAACAAAACAAGAAAGAGGAGGTATTGTGTAGAAAGGCCATATGAGCCACCCAGCTGTTAAATCCTTTGCTCCAATGGGTTTGCTAGAGAGGCTGAAGAACTGATAGAAATAACCCAGTAGGAACTTGACATTCTTAATACATTTCTTGTGCAAATACCGACGGCATATAGAGAAGGTATGGAAGAGTGCCAACTGATTTAAATTTTACTTCCTGGGTGACTTTCTGGGCTATCCACCCCTGTATCTGACACACTTAAAAAAAAAAAACAAAAAAAACCACACCTTATTTTAGCACTCTACTTAATGTTCTTAAATAACGTAATTTTAAATATAATTAAACTAAAAACATCCCACAATAAGACTACAGACATCTGTCTTCGAAGAGAAGAGAGAAAGGAGCTGGGGCGCACGAGGGCACTCCTTTTGCACAGGCACTTCTCCTCACTGTGCACCTCTCCCCACGGGGCCCTTCTCCTCACGGACACTTCTCCTCTCAGGGCACTTCTCCCCACGGGGCATTTCTCCCCACGGGGCAGTTCTCCCCACGGGGCACTTCTCCCCACGGGGCACTTCTCACTGCCCACTTCTCCTCACAGGGCACTTCTCCTCACGGGGCACTTCTTACTGCCCACTTCTCCTCACAGGGCACTTCTCCTCACGGGGCACTTCTCCTCACGGGGCACTTCTCACTGCCCACTTCTCCTCACGGGGCACTTCTCCTCACAGGGCACTTCTCCTCACGGGGCACTTCTCCTCACGGGGCACTTCTCCCCATGGGGCACTTCTACTCACGGGGCACTTCTCCTCATGGGACACTTCTTCCCACGGACACTTCTTCCCACGGGCACTCCTCCTCACGGGGCAGAGGGCACGGAGGAGGGAGCGGCGCATCCCGCCCGGCCTGACCAGGCGGCACCCTAAGGAAGCTCCATCCTCAGGGAGAAAAGGGCTACTTCCGGTCCTGAGAGGCCCCGCATTTGACATTGAAATCCTGTGGCGGGTTAGAGCAGGAAGAATGCGAAACCCAAACACGTCCCGCCCTAGTTCCTCACCCCTTAAACCTCAGAGGCGAAACCGGACCCACCGCTCCTAGAAAGAGGCCCCTCCGCCCGCCCGGAAGTCGGGGCCGGAAGTTCCGCGGGTGACGTCACTTCCGTCGCGCTTCCTGGAGGCGCCAAGATGGACGCCGCGCGGGCCCGGGAGCAGCTCCGGCGGCGGTACCTGTTCTCGCCCGACGCCGAGGCCCCGCCGGACGGCAGAGGCTGCGCCGGGCCGGGTAAGGCTCCCCGGGCGCTCCGGGCCGCGCCGGGACACAGCCGGCCTCCCGCCCCCGTCCCCGCCCCGGCGGGAGGCCCGGCTTCTCTCCTCGGGGTTCGCCGGTGGTTTGCCGGTCGGGTGCTGTGTCCGAAAGGACCCTGAAGGCCACGAAGCCTGCGCTTCTGCCTCCGGGCTGTTCTGACGCGGCTTGGCGATGGGTGCTGGCCATTCAGAACGCCCACCGGCCGGCTTAAGGATCAGCCAGAGGTACGGCGCCGGCACAGAGGGGTGTGCCGGGACCTGTTTCCTCTCCGCACCGCTTGTCGTGGCCCTGATCGTCCGCCGCGGAGACTGGCTGGACCCACAGGCCGACCGCGGGCCGGGGTGCGGGGTCCGCCCGGAGGCGCCGGGCAGGCTGCGGTGTGCCGCCCGGGGGGACGACCGAGCGGGAGGCCCACCGGGTGGAGGGGGGCGGGTGTTCCTGTCGGCGGGGGAGGAGAGCGGCAGCAGGTGATGCTGATGGTTGCTTCTGGGCAGGGGACCCGGGAGAGATGGATTTCACGTTGGGTCTTGTTGGCCGGCATTATGTAAACCGTTTGCATTTGTTGCGTTTTGAAAATAAACACAGAGCACCAAAACCGGTTTGGCTCAGTGGGTAGAGGGCCTGTGGACTGAAAGGTCCCAGGTTCGATTCTGGTCCAGGGCATGTACCAGAGGGGGGTGTGCAGGAGGCAGCTGATCGATGGTTCTCTCTCATCGATGTTTCTAACTATCCCCATCTTCCTCTCTGTAAAAAAATCAATGAAATATTTTTAAAAAGAGAACTACACAACACTCAATTTATATAAATAAATAAAATAAACACAGAAGACATCGTGCCCAGCTGCGCTGGTCTCTCCGTTATGAGGGTCTCTGTATTGAGAATAAGCTTCTCAGGAATTCTAAAGGGTGAGGATCTCAGTGTGTACCTGCGGTTGGTTCTCCCCTGAAGGGAGAGGGGGCTCGGCCATCGCCTGGGGGAACTTGGTGGAAATAACTCATTTGATCCAATCTCCCCTCTCCCCACACCTGTTCTGTCAGGTGGAGTCCCGGGTGGAAGAAATCTGGGCTCGTCACCACCCATCTAGACACACTGTGCCCGTTCCACTTTTGAGCCGCCTGAAAGGGTTGTGTTTGCTTAAAATAATTAGTTACAAGTAGTATTTTTGGAAAATTGCCTCTGTTTTGTGCTCTAACATTTGCCTGTGGCATTTTCCTTAATAGGACTTTTGACCTTCCTAGATGAAATATGAGACATAACATTAATATTCTGACACTACTAGATGTTGTCATTCTTTCTGAAAGACTGAATATGAAGATTGGATTTCAAAATCCATTTAAAGGAGAAAAGTTGACTGTATTGAACATGTTTTATAGTGAGTTTCTAGTAATTATTTCTGCAGTATAAGCCTGTTTTGGTGGTTTCACAGATGTTTGTGCTATGGTGGGAGAGAATCTGGTTCTCAAAAAGCTCTGGGAAATCTTTTTGTTGGCTTAAAAGAGGTGATTTCCCCCCCCCCCCCCCATGGACTTCATGGTAATTTAATAAGTTGAAATCTCCCTTATTTGCAGGAGCCTCTGCAGCTGTTGAGAAAAAGCAAAAACCTCTTCCAAGACTTAATGTCCATTCTGGATTCTGGATATTGGCATCCATTGTGGTGACCTATTATGTTGATTTCTTTAAAACTATTAAAGAAAACTTTCACACTAGTAGGTAAGAAAACTTTCCTGAATACCACATGATCTCACTTATTTGTGAAATATAATAACCAACATAAACTGATCAACAGAGACAGAAGCATCGATCAGACTGTCAAACCTCAGAGGTAAGGTAGGGCAAGGTGGTGACTAAGGGGGAGAGATCAACCAAAGGGCTTGTATGCATGCATAGAAACCTAACTAATGGACACAGACACCAGGGGGTGAGGACATGAGTGGTTGGCTGGTGGGATAGGACACATATGTAATAACTTAATCAATAAAGAAAAAAAGTAATTAAAAAGAAAAGAAAACTTTCCTGGTTCATAAGTTAAACACCCTTGTCTTATTTTTTGTATTTTATTTTGTTAGTTGAATTTTTTTTTTTTTTAAAGGGAATGGAGGGAGTGGGGGAGAGAAATAGAAAGAAAGAGAGAAACATTGATGTGAAAGCGATACATTGATTGGTTGCCTCCCACACACACCCCAACCAGGACCGGGAATTGAACCCACAGCCCAGTGTGAATTAACCATCTTCCACACTGATTTTCAGCATTCCAAGAAACCTGACTTAACGTGGAGGAGTTAATGGTGCCTGTTTATTACTCTCATACTCACTTCTTCCGAAAGAAAAGAAAAAAAAAAAACCAGAAAAACAGCTGCTCTCTTTCCTGTGGTTTTAAGGAAAATGCATAGTTGTAACCGGGAGGGTTGCTTATGAGCACACACACGCATGCCTACATCAAAGGCTTACTTTTTCATCCTCTCGTGGGTCTCAGGCTCGTCCTTTCTCACCCATGTCCCCGTAGATTGAGACTCTGAAATCTGGAATCCAGTGATTGTGGGTCCCTCGGTGTCCTCTCCCAGTTGATATTCTTGTAGAAACAGATTTTTTTCGGCAACCCAGGAAAACGTGTAAGATTTTGGCTGGTTTGCTAAGAGCTGTCAATCCTGATGCCGTTTTTGTCTCTGCAGTTGGTTTCTCTTCGGCGGCGCCTTGCTGCTTGTCAGCCTGTCCATTGCGTTCTACTGCATTCTCTATCTGGAGTGGTACCGTGGGATTGAAGATTACGATGTGAGGTATCCAGCCCTGATACCCGTCACAACTGCTGCCTTTATCGTGGCAGGAATTTGGTACGTTGACTTCGAAATATTGATAGAAAAGAAGGTGTTGATCAGGCCCTGATGTACATGGTACGAATTTCAGAGGAAAAAAAAGGGCGAATGGGGAAAATAGTCTCCCTGTCATTTCCAGTCTCCAGTTTCCTTATCAGTGATAGGTTCTTTTATGTATGTAACTATTTAAAACACAAATGGGGACGTACTGTATGCATTCTGCAATTAGCTCTACAGCGGAATGAGGTACCGTGAAATGAGCATTGGTGTAAACCCCTCCAGGTCTGGGAAGAATGGAGCTAAACTTCAAAATCCCTTTCCTGCCTCCCCATAGCCACTGCCCCAAGGAAACACTGTCCTGGTGTATGCTAATTCCTCTCGTGCAGCCCTTAAGTACTCTGTTCTATTTTTTTAACTGTATAGAAATGGATTCAAAGTTTGCTATTTACACATATGATTCACCTGCCTTGTTGCGGATAACAGTTGTTCATTGCGGTTGAGCAGTCCAGCCTGTAGCTGAATCCCAATTTATTTTTCTACTATTGATAGCATTTGGATTGTTTCTAACAGAGAAATGCTTTTAACCATCTTTTAACCATAATGGTTTGATAGTGTGGGAGGTTGAGAGCAGGTGATGGCCATTCTAGTTCATGTCCCTTTACAGATCCCGACTTGAATCACTAAGTTCCTCTTAAGTAAGGTGACCAGCATTTCAAAAAAGTCCAAAAGATTTAAAAGATTCTTTCCAAAAATCGTGACTTTTTTAAGACACCATGGGACACGAGACAAATAGTTAAAAATTGGGACGTCCCACCAAAAGCGGGATGTCTGGTCACCTTACCCTTAAGTCAAGCCAGCCCTCATTAGGAGACCTGTGAATCTAGTCCATGCACTTTTTGAAGAGATTGTGATAGTTCTAGTATTTGTTAGATCACATCTTTGAGAGAGGAAAAATATACATGATGTCGGCTGAATGAACTTGCCCAAGCTGAGGAATGACAGTCCTCTCCCTCCAGGTTCCACAGTAAGAGTACGCGGGTGCAGGTTATAGCTGGAGTGTCAGCCTGTGGTCTTTGCCTTTCAGCTTCAACGTTGCTCTGTGGCCCGTGTGGTCATTTTTCACTCCTCTGCTGCTCTTTACCCAGTTCATGGGCCTCGTGATGTTCGTCTCACTCCTGGGGTGACTCCCGCAGGTAAGCTGCCTGGGAAGGTCGTGCCGTGATTGACCTCATTTGAAAAACATCCTTCAGGACAGTTTTCAGGTGCTCCTGGTGCCGTGGTTCGTTTGTGTTCACACGGAGCTCAGCTAGAAGGGATGGAGCGCCTTCCCTTTGGTGTAACGTGGCTCTGACTCCGAGGGCAGCCTCGGCCCCACAGGGCTCACAGAGACAGCACTTGCTCCTCCCGGTATAAATACTCACACCTGGGACCAGTCTTTTTTGTTTTGTTTTTTTTAAATATATTTTATTGATTTTTTACAGAGAGGAGGAGAGAGGGATAGAGAGCTAGAAACGTCGATGAGAGAGAAACATCGACCAGCTGCCTCCTGCACACTCCCTACCAGGGATGTGCCCGCAACCAACGTACATGCCCCTGACCGGAATCGAACCTGGGACCTTCCAGTCCGCAGACTGACGCTCTACCACTGAGCCAAACCGGTTTTGGCTGGGACCAGTCTTTATTGAAGTCAACTCACATACACAGACTATGGGTTGGTTTGTGCTTAAAGAATAGGAATTTTGGGGAAGTGAACAGTTTTACCCAATTGGGGGAAAAAATTCTGCCATTTCCTGACTATTCTAGCTGCCTCATAAAAATCTGATGGATGGCACACCAACTTTTCCCTTCGTCTTATGTATGGGATTTCTGCCTCCCCACTAACCCCTGTCTCCTAATTGGGCCTGTGGCCCCACACGGTGGGGTCTGCTTGCTGAGTGTCAGATAGCACATTTATTAAGCACGTGTGTGTTCAAAGGACTCACTCGGGGCTTAGGGTCATGGTGAAAGAGACAGGTGGTCTCTCCCTCCCTGTCACTTGTATCAGAACTGGGAGGAAGTTGACTCCAAACATCAGTTTACAGGATGGAAATTAGCCCAGAGAGGTAAAAGTTATCGGGTGCTAATGAAAATGGTCATGTCCGCAACTGAGCATGTTCTCCCTCTGGAGTTTAGAGGGAAGTCAGTGTAACTGGGAAAGAAAGGTGCATAGCCTAACTTTGCCAGCACACCCATGACCACAGCCACGCTGATGTGTAGAGTCCCCCACACACTGCCAGCACATCCATGACCATGGCCACGCAGAGGTGCAGACTTTGACCACAGCACCCTGATGTGCAGAGTCCCTTCCACATTGCCGTGGGGGCCCCCAGGATTCTTAAGAGTGCGCCCTTTATCCTGTTGATATATGTCACCTTGTCTGACCATGCCCCCTGCTTCTCCCCTTGTGATGGTGTTAAGTCTTGGCCAGTTTTGAGTTTTTGCCCATGTCAGGGAGCTTTGACTGCCTGCTGACATGACTTATCAATGGTCACAAAGACCTGGCAGACTGAACTGCTTCCTCACCTACATCCACAGCGTAGCGCATTATCTCACTCCGGGCATAAATGCTGGCTTTCTTTCAGGTTCAAGGGCATGTAAACCGAACCATTAAACATCCAGTTGACCGGAAGCGTTCCAGATGTGGAAAAGCTACAATGTGTTTCTGCATCCTGAAGTGAGTGATGTTCTTAGGAAAAATTGTAACTTCATAGATCTGTGGTTGAAATCAGGATAAATTATATTTTATTTGCATATTCTTAAATTCAGATGATTTTTCAGATTCATAATAGGAATAATCTCTTCAAAATAGAAATAACTAAGTTGCAGTGTGAATCTGAATCCCTGGAGAAAGGATCGGTGGGGACGTCTAAATGAAGCTTCATTACAGATGCGCAGTACTCCGGTGTTGTCGGTGGCTGCTCATTCTTCATTTGAGGTGACGGTCGTGTCCCTGTGCCTTTAGCCCATGAGCAGTGACTGTGGGCCTCACTGTGTAATGCCTTCGTTAGTGAGGGACCAGCCGAATGTATTCTATGCATTCCTGTTTGGATTTTACCGTTCTGTGTAAATTTTCGGTTTTTCAGCATGTTTAACATATGAACTTTTAATGATTTTTAAGTATGTATAATTATTTTCCTTAACATTTAAATAAAATATTTTTATAACTTTCTTGTGATTTTGTTAATACAAACTTGGGAATAGTTTGTTTTCGCTATCAGTGCTGAAAAGTTACCTGTAGAAATGAGGTTTGTTTTTAGAGAAAGCGGCTGATGTTAGGACTCACCAGCCAAACCGCCACTCCATACTGCCTTTCCCTACAAATCCACATTGACTTGAGCTGAGGTGGTTTTTATGGCGATGGGCACTCCTGGAGCCCCTGCCATCTGCCAGGCCCTCAGCTCTCCTTCCCTCCCTCCAATCCTCCCTCCCTCCCATGTTCCCCAGGCATTTTGTCCCCGGGCTTCATCTTATCCCCGGGCCTCCGATACCTGGCACAGGGCAGTGCTCAGTGCACATTTCTCAGTGGGTTAAAAAAAAAAAAGTTAGATGCTAGAGAGCAGAGTGAATCAGACATAGTCCTTGCCATTAGGGAGCTCAGAATGTTGAAAAAACAGTTATGACTCGTGGGTATTAGAGGGATGGACAGTGGACAAATCCACCGGGGCCACAATGAATGAGTGTCTTGGTTTCCTGGGGCGGCCATGAGAAAGACCACAAACTAGATGGCTTGACCAACAGAAGTTTGTGGTCTCACAGTTCTCAAGACTAGAAGTCCAGAAGTTTGAGATGGAGCTGTCGGCAGGGGTGGCTCCTGAGGGCGTGAGGAGAAACGGTTGCAGGCCTGGCTCCCAGCGCTGGTGGGCTGGTGGTCGGGTCTCCCTTCGTCTCCAGATGGCATTCTCTCTGTCCTCACATCTTCCCTCTATGTGCATGCCGTCAAATGTTCCCCTTTTTGAAAGGACAATCATATTGGATTAGGGCCCACTCTAGTGACCTCAGCTTGTTCATTTATAGACCTTATTTCCAAATAAGGTCACACTCCCAGGTCCTGGGGTTAGGACTTCATCATCTTTTAGGGGGACACTTATTGAGACCTACTATGTGCTGAAAACCACCGATCTCCATCCTGCACAATACAGCAGTGGTCAGGACAGGCAGCAGTCTTTTCGGCAGGGCAGCCAGACCTCGGCCTGCACATTCCGGGGAAGGGTGTGTGCTAAGAGGAGAACAAGGCAGGGCCAGAGCACAGTGGGGAGGACGCACCACCCTGCCCCACGCCCACACTGACCATATGAGGAGCCAGGCCTGCTCACTCATGCGGACCCATCCGTCTATGCATTCAGTGCCGCCTCGTCTAGGTCACGTGTCAAACACAAGGCCCGCGGGCCAAATCCGTCCCGCCAGGCCTTGCAATGTGGCCCGAACCGTGCTGTCATCACTGCACTCCGCTGCGTTTCCATCACAATGACAGTTTATGACTGTTCAGTAAACCATCCGGCCCGTGATTTAGGCTGGATTTTAGATTTTGGCCCCTTCTCTGATTGAGTTCGACACCCCTAGTCTAGGTACTGAGCATCCCCCTGGCTTGGCTCGAGGGACATCAAGATGATGGACACGTTCCCTGGTCACCGCCTGCCTTTCCACCCTCGTTTCTGTGCATATGTGCCATCCTCTCTGGGGGACACCCTCGCCTCTCCTGCCCCATGTCGCCTGGCCAGCTCCTACTCCCCGTACAGAGGTGCTGCCTCCTCTGGGAACCCCTCACCCTGCCTGGCAGACTTGGGCTTCCCCAAGCATCTCCTCCAGGCAGCCCTGCCCACGGGCTGCTGGCTTGTCTCACCCAAAGCCATGAGCTCCTTAGGCAGGGGGGCCTGCACAGATACTTGCCCATTGAGTGTGTCTCTACCAGAATGTCAGCTCACAGCCCGTCCCCAGCCCGGAGCAGAGCCTGGCCAATGACGCGGAGCTGAAGAAGCGCTGACCACGTGGATGTATGAACCAACTGGAAAAAAAGGCAAGCAAGGCCAGGCCCCCAGGCTAGCTCCCTCCTGGCCCAGGGCTCCTGCAGCCAGGAGCCTCTGCCCGCTGGAACTGGCTGTGTACTTTGCTGGATCCACTGCAAAAGGAACGCAACAACAGAGCCTTCACCCAGGGGCGGGCCCTGCCTCACCGTGCAGGACCTCGTAGCGGCATCTTAGCGGGCCATTCAGGAGGACTGAGCGGGCTTGCAGCAGACTGAGGGTCTGAGGGAGGGGGTCTGGGCCTCTGTATCAAGGACCCCGGCCACCCCACCCCACTCCACCCTCAGCTCCAGAAGTAGCTCCCCATCTCTCGTGGGAGAGAGAGAGAGCACCTTTGCTTGGGAAGTGGCTCCTTGCAGACACGGGGACACCAGCTGGACAGAGACTCAGAAAGACACACCCTCTCCCTATTCATCGATGTAGGGACCAGCGACATAGATGTAGGGACCAGCAACAGCCTGGGAGCCGCCAGCCTGACGGAGAGGCCTGCACAGAGGGAACGTACGCAGAAACCAGCAGGGAAAGGACAGACGGATTGACACTTTGGAGCCTGGGACAGCGCCAGCACCGCGGATCCCAGAGCTCCGCTGGGCTGCAGCCACGCCCCCGCACCCCTCCCACCCCCGGGGCTGGCTCAGGGGACCCCTGGCCCCCACGCCCACCGCAGGAGCCGGGAAGCTCCTGTCGCTCGCCTGGGGGCCGGGCGCCTGGGAGCTGGAGGACGCGGGCGGGCAGGGGCAGGGCTGCCTGAGGTCCGGGGCATCAGGGGCGGGAGCGGCCGCGTGGGTCGCGGAGGGTGGGAGGGAGGGAGGGAAGGAGGGAGGGACGGGGGAGGGAGAGAGGAAGGGAGGGAGCCCCAGCATCGCGGGGCAAGGGGAAGTGGGCGGTGCGCGCCGGGAGCGGAGTGGCCTGGTCAGCCCGGTGCGCCCGGGGGCGGTGGTGCCTGGACTGGGGCGGGAGAGGGAAGCGGGCATAGGAGGGTGCCGGGAGGTGGGACTGGAACAGGGCGTCGTGGCGAGCTAAGTCAGGGGGGCAGGTGGAGCCCGGGGCAGCCTCTCTGGACTGGACTCTGCGGGCCGCTCCAGGATGCCCGAGGGTCCGGGGGCGCCGCCCTCTCCCCGGGCGGCCCGGAGCACCCCGGACAGAGGGCCGTCGGAGCCCGCGCTCTGCCCGCAGCCTCGGACCCTAGCCCCCGGCTCCCAGGGGCTCCCGGGGTCCTCGGGGTCCCCAGGCTCGCGGCGGGGCGCCCCCGGCGGTGTCCCGCAGAAGCTGGCCGAGGCGCGCAGCAGCCAGTACGGGCTGAACGTGTTCGTGGCGGGGCTGCTGCTGCTGCTGGCCTGGGCCGTGCACGCCGCGGGCGTGGGCAAGAGCCTCCTGCTGGGCGCGCTGACGGCGCTCATGCTGCTGCAGCTGCTGTGGATGCTGTGGTCCGTGGGCCGCGCCGCCCGCCGCCGCGCCCGCCCCAAGGACACGCACGCCGGCGCGCGCTGGCTCCGCGGTGAGTGCTGGAGGGGGGCTGCAGCCAGGCTACTCTGTTCTCTCCCCCTGCCTGCTTCTCTTCTCGGTCTCCGTCTTCTGTGCGTCTTTCCTGGCTCTCCCAGCTTGCCCTCCCTGCCCTCCGGCCCTCTCCTTTCTTGGCGAAGCCTGGATGGCTGCAGCCTTCTCCTCTACCCTCAGGCTCTGGTCTTGCATCCCATTGTCAGAGCTCCCGCTGACCCCAGGATGGACGCCACACTCCCCATCCTGGCATTCAATAATAATAATAATTAATAATAATAACAACAATTATTATTATTATTATTATGTTGGTTAATCCTCATCTGAGGACACTTTTCCATTGATCTTTTTAGAGAGAGTGGAAAGGAGAGGGAGAGACAGAGGGAAACATTGATGTGGGAGAGACACATCAATTGGTTGCCTCCTTCACGCACCTGGCCCGGGCCAGAGAACTGCAACTGAGGTACATGCCCTGCCCTTGACCGGGATCGAACCCAGGACCCTTCCTAGTCCGCAGACTAACGCTCTATCCACTGGGCCACACCCCAGAGGGCCCCAGATGGCCTCTTTAGTTTTAACGCGGTGCTCCCGTCTCAGAGGCTTTTAGGTCTGCTACATACTGTGTTTCTATGACTTCGTGTATTCTGTTCCCTCCTCCTGGAATGCCCTTTCCCCCACCCCTCTCCCTTCCTCCCCAGTGATGTGTTCCCAACCTCCCCACCCCCCTCCCGCCCCCTTTGGGATTCTGACAGCACACCCCTGCCCTGGCTGTGCCCTGGGTGGACACTGTTCTACCTGTTGACACTCTTATCCCCTCTATGGGGAGGTTGGGGGGGGGGTGTGGCTATGGTGTTGGTCTTAGTCCTGGGCCATTCAGGCCTGGCACAGAGCAGGTGCTGGGAAAACACAGCGGGCGGATGAAGGGCGGATGAGGAGCAGGTGAAGGCCGGGGCGGTGGGGGGTAGAAGCACCTGCTGGGTTCTCACAACATATCGATGGAAACTTCATCCAGACAGGAGCCCTCCCCATCCTCCAGGAGCTCCCGCCCCTGAAGGGAGGCAGACACCATGCGGTCACAGGGGAGGCTGTGGGCGTCTGTGGAGAAGGCCGGTGTCTGAGCAACCATCACGAGGGAGGCAGGTCCACACACTGCACACCCACCTGAACGCTCCTGATTCAGTCTCCCTGAGGGTGCGCCTTCACTGCCCTTGCTTCACCCCTTGATCTGCCCACCCCCCAGTTCCAGCCCCTGCAGCCCGGAAATCACACTTAGAACCAATGACTGCCGGTGACAGGTGGGGGCCCAGCACTCATTTGTCCTCCTTCCCACCCTCCTTCCCTTCCCCCTCCCCCCGCCCGCTCACGCCCACGGACAGCACAGCTCAAGCTCTCCGTGGGAGCCATTGGGTCCTGGCCGGGTTCTACCTCGTGCTATGACTCCTCGGATGTGTCTGTCATGCGGATGAGATTTTAGGTTCTCAGGCTCAGGGACTGTGCCTACTAGCAGTTCATCTGGCCTTTGGGAGAACTGGACCCAGCTCCAGGGTGGCCCAACCTCCTGATCTGAAAATGGCTGTTAGGGAGGTTCTGCAGTGATCTGGCTCTGTATCAAACAAACAAACAGAAGTGAAATGTTGTTTTGAGGATATGGACTTACACAGGCTAACAAATATTAGAAACACAGGCTTTTGACCTGTGCTTCCTGTAGCGGAAGGACCCTTTCTTTGTCCCTCCCTCACTTTCTCCTTCCTCCTTCCTCCCTCCTCCCTTCTTCGGTTCATCCCTTTCTCTTTCCCTCTCTCCTCCCACTACCTGCATTCCTTCCTTTCTTTGTCGCTCCTCCCCAACCCCAGCTCTCTCCTCCCTTCCTTCCTTTCTCCCTCCTTTTTCTCGCTTTCTCCCTCCTTCCGGAAGGCTCCAAGCTCCGGGGCCTGGGTGAGCGGGTAGATGGTGCTGCATTTCAGAAGAGTGGGAGGACGGGGAGGAGCAGAAGGGAGAATGTGGAGCCAGGGCTTCTCTGGTGGCCGTGTTGTCATGTGAAAAGCCTATTGGACACTGAGCAGAGATAGGAAAAATGAGGCCATAGAGAGAGAGCGCACAGTAGGTGGCTGTTAGACACTCAACATTAAATAACATAACCGTTCGGATGAGGCGTGTGGACCATGGAGATGGAACTGGCCATGGAAGGCGGGGCTCGCTGTCTGACTCTATCACCATCACCTTTCTTTTTTTCTTCTTCCTTTCTTTTTAATATATTGTATTGATTTTTCACATAGAGGAAGGGAGAGGGTTAGAGAGAAGCATTGATGAGAGAGAGACATCCACCAGCTGCCTCCTGCACACCCCCTACCGGAGATGTGCCCACACCCAAGGTACATGACCTTGATCGGAATCAAACCTGGGACTTTTCTGACGCACTATCCACTGAGCCAAACCGGTTTCGGCTCTTCTTATTTTTTTTTAGAAATATATTTGTAGTGATTTCAGAGAAAAAGGCAGAGGGAGAGAAAGATAGAAACATCAATGATGAGAGAGAATCATTGATTGATTGCCTCCTAGTACATGCCCTTGTCTGGAATTGAACCCAGGACCCTTCAGTTTGCAGGCCGATGCTCTATCCACTGGGCCAAGCCGGCTAGGGCGCCATCACCTTTCTGTGTCCGGTTTCTTCACCAGTAAAATAAGAATCCTGGCCGCCTCTCAGGGAGGGGCTGGGAGGTGTCCCATGAACGCAGTTTGCAAAGCACGTCCATCCCCCTCAGAGAGCTGAGGCTCATCAAAGAAGCGAGAGGCCAATTATCCCACAAGAATGGCGGAGGCCATGGTGCCAGGGGAAGTGCCCTCAGCCTGTGTCTGAGGTTTCCCTGGAGCCCGAGCTGGAAAGACAGGTCCGGCCTCGCTCTGCCCAGGCCGCTGTGGCCGCCTCAGCCGTCAGCCCGCCCGCCGGAGCTGCGGTTTTCCAGAGAAAGTGTTTGGGTCTCAGTTGTAAGGCTTTGCCTTGAGCAGGAAATATCCTGTTCCACCTGCTGGGTGGGAGGCCGTGAGAATGTCAGTCGGCTGAGCACAGAAGTTTTACTCAAGGGTCTGAGAGTTTGCGAACTTAGAACACAGGTAGGCAAAACCCCAGAGGTGTTCCATCTTAAAGTAAAAATTATATCCTTGAGGATAACCAGCCCTGCCACGTTCGCTCTTTTTTAAAAAAATGTATGTCACTGATTCTTTTTAGAAAATATATGCTTTTTTTCTTCTTCTTTTTTATTGATTTGAGAAAGAGAGGAAGAGAGAGGGAGGAGAGATATTGATAGAAACATCCCTGGGAGAGCGAATCATGGATCGACTGCCTCCTGCATGCCCCCTACTGGTGATCAAGCCTGTGACCCTGGCATGTACCCTGACTGGGAATCAAATCTTGACCTCCTGGTTCATGGGTTGATGCTCAACCACTGAGCCATGCTGACCGGGCTATTTTATTGTTGTTATTATTATTATTATTATTATTATTATTATTATTTTAACTGGTTTCTGTCCTGTCTGAAGCCCAGGGAAGTGTTACTAACAGAACAGTGGAACTGACAAGGAGAAGAACAGCCATGGGTATCGAGTGCATTTGGAATGCCGGGACATTGGGAGCATTGGCCCAGTTGTTAGACATAACAATTTTTTTTTTTAAATTTTTATTTCTATTGCATTGACTTTTTAAAATATATTTTACTGCTTAAGGGAGAGGGATAGAGAGTTAGGAACATTGATGAGAGAGAAACATCGATCAGCTGCCTCCTGCACTCCCCCCACTGGGGATGTGCCTGCAACCATGGTATATGTCCTTGACCGGAATCGAACTTGGGACCTTCTAGTTCATAGGCCGACACTCTATCGGTTGAGCCAAACCAGCCAGGGCACACAGCAATTCTTTCTTGTGTGAGATGGGCTTTACACAGAGTGCTTTTCTTCAAACGAGCCACACGCACGCACACCACACATTGCATCTCTGTACAGCGCCTTACCGGAAGTGGGCTGCTCGGAACTCTCTGCTCATTGCCCCTCGAGGGACTAGACGTGCAGGGCAGAGTGGCTGCTGACAGACAATCAGCTGGGGCTGGAGGCAGGGGTGTGGGGAGGTGGCTGTAGGGGCTGTGGAGACAGAGGTCCACAGCACAGTGGAGGGCTCAGGAAGCAGGCTGTGCTGTCACATGTGTGAGAAAGAACATGCATGAGGAGGGCGGGCGCTGTGGGCGTGGTGACAGAGACGGGGTGGAGGGGCAGGGACGAGGGCTACAGGACACAGATGCACGGGTCCCAGTGCTCAGGGAGCCTGCAGCCTGCAGTGCAGCCAGGATGGACGAGGCGCAGCAAGCTCATGACCAGAGCCTGGGTGCCCCTGTGCTTTCCCACCTCGAGGCGTATGTTCATTAAAAAAAAAATTTATTGCTTTTTTACAGAGAGGAAGAGAGAGAGAGTTAGAAACATCAATCAGCTGCCTTCTGCACACCCCCTACTGTGGATGTGCCCGCAACCAAGGTACATGCCCTTGACTGGAATTGAACCTGGGACTCTTCTATTCACTGAGCCAAACCAGTTAGGTCCGCATGCTCATCTGACTGTGAACGCCTCTTCTCTTGCATACGCAGCCCCTCCCAGACACGCCCGGCTTCTTTGTTCTGTCCGGGGTGTAGCATCCGTGAGTCGGGGCAGCCCTCCGTTCTCTGTATGCAGTAGCTTTACTGAGACACAGCCCCCCAGCTCCACAAGTCACCCATCTAGAGTGCACAGCCCCGTGGCTTTTAGCATAGTCACAGGAAGGGCCAGGGTAGAGGACCTTTCTGGCCTCTCAAAAAGGACCCCCCCTCCCCTCCAGTCACCACCCCCTCCACCCCTGTCCACCTTGTAATGTCCTCAGTGTCACAGCAGTTCTTGAGGTGGGCGCTTTCCCAGTGTGCACCAGGAAGCCGAAAGGACCGAGAAGGAGGGGTGAGCGCCCCTTGCTGGCAACATTGGGACAGAGTGAGAAAGAGAAGAGGAACCCGCTCCTTGCTTGGGGCAGAGGGTGTGATATGAAAGGTGACAGAGAAGGCACAGTCCTACCTTCATCTTGCCTCTGTCTTCTCCGGCGAGCGGCAGGACTGGAGGGGCTTGCAGAGAGCAGCAGAGAGGCAGTCACGCCCACAGCGTGGGGGTGACCTAGCGGGGGCTGAGCAGAGCCTGTGGTCTGCTTTGGTTCACCTGCTGGACTAGGTCCCCACTCGGTGCCAGGCACTGGCTGGGCTGTAGGGGTGGGTGAGCAGGCACGGCTGGCCCTGCATCTCGAGTACCCAGACAGTGCAGGCAGTGACAGGACGGCTGAGAGCATGGCCCCCAGGCAGGGCAGGACGGCTCTACATCCATGAGATAGGCCTTCAGAAATCACTACTCCCCTCTGCTTGCTCCTCTGGCCCCCAGTCCCCATCTCTTCACCCTGAGACCTCTGAAAGGCAAAAGCTCTGTTTCCCACCCAGTTCCACCCAACTTTGTTCTGTGTCACAAGTCTCTACCGAGCCCGTCAATCACACGTTTCCAGACGGTCTCTCTTCATCCCTTTGGATTTAATGCCTCTTACTTATTTTCTCTTCTATTAATCTACTTATCTCCACCCACCCATTCATCCACCCACCCATCCATCCATCCATCCATCCTTCCCTCCTCATCACCCATCATCCATTTTCCTCTCTTCCTCCTTTGCCCCCTCCCTCCTTTCTTTCCTTCTCTCCTTCCCTCCATTATACATCAATCTGCCTCTCCAATTTGCCAAGTGTATTATTGCTTGCTATTGCTCCCTCTCCTCTTCACCTTCCCTAACTGTGAGGACTGGTTGTTTGGTTAAAGCCCTTTGTCAGGAGAGTTACAGGGATGACATTTTTCTCTGACCCTCAGAATGTGTTTTTCTGACCACCCATCATCACCCTCAGTTCTCTTATCTTCTCCGTGTACTTAGAACATCCTGCCACGTCTTCTCTATTCATTTATCTGTTCGTTTTCTGTCTTTCTACCAGAATGTTAAACTCACTGAGAGCAGACCCTTTTTTTGTTTTGTTTTGTTAATCCTCACTCCAGAATAATTTTTGCATTGATTTTTAGAGAGAGTGGGAAGGGAAGGAAGGGGGAGAGAGAGAAACATTGATGTGAAAATGGCGTATCCATTGGTTGCCTCCCACACATGCCCCTACAGGCTCCAGGGATTGAACCTGCAACCCAGGTACATGCCATGCTCTTAACCAGGAATCAAACCCATGACCCTTCAGTGCATGGGAAGATGCTCTGATCATTGAGCCACACTGGCCAGGGCTGGATTTTTTATTTATTTTTATTTTTTTTATTGCCCTTCTTATATCCCCTGTGCCCATGACAGTGCTTGGACCATAGTTGTTTCTTGACAAATAGCTGCTGAGCAACTTACATTTTGCATGTCTCCAAATATCTTCCTATCTTTTGGCAAGTGAGGATGCCTTGGTGGGAAGAGGAGGGTCCTTGAGCTGCAGTCCTTCCCTAGCTGTGGGCTCCCTTCCCCCCCTAGCCTGCTTCATCATCCTCCCTAGCCTCCAGTTTCCCTGGCTGCAAACCAGACGCCTGCTGCCAGCTCATCCCTCTGCCCTGTGCACACCCCAAATTGGGCAACATTCCACCTGTGCATGTTTGTCTCCCCAGCAATCTTGTTGGTTTATCTTTGAGCCCCTGGCAAAGGCCTCCTGCACAGTATTTGTTGTATAAATAGGTGGGTGAATGAGCCCATGGGTGGTGAAGGGATGGAGGCAGAAAAGACTTGGAGAGTGTGAGCAGGTCCCTGATGGATTTATTCATCACAGCCCTTGAGATGCCAGTGACGGAGATGTTGTAGATCAGTGGTTCTCAGGGTGGGGTCCCAGACCACCAGTATCAGCCCCACCTGGCAGCTTCTTAGAGATGCACATTTGGGGGCTCCTCGCCAAACCCAGTGAATCGGAAACTCGGGGTGGGGTGTGTGTGTTGGAGTCCAGCTAGCCCCCCTCCCGCCCCAGTGATTCTGATGCAGGATCCAGTTTGAGAACCGCCGCTGTGGACGAGTCTCATTGTGGACAGGAAAACCGAGACTGGGAGCAGGGAAGGGACTTGTCTGAGCTCACTCGACTGGTACCAGGTCCCCATAGCGGCTGCCTGTGCCTCGCCGCCCCAACCACCTGCCTCGCCTGCTCTTGCTCGGTCTCTTTGTAATCCTCACGAACTATGCGTTTGTCCAGCCAGTTCAAAGCACTGCGATTGAATCTCCTCTTACAAAAGCTCTGGTTTCATCGGGGTTTTTCCAGGACTTAAGAAATGGGACTTAGCATTGTTTCTATATGGCTTTGAGTGGCGGCAAGGAGCTAGGCGATCGCATTACTGCTCCCAGCGGGGGCGGGGCGCTCCCCGGCCGGGCTGTAATGTTATCGCTGGCGGTGAGGGGCCCTGCCCTTCGCTCTCTCACGCCCTGAAGCATGTCACACACGATCCGGTGTCCTCCGTCCTCGGGAGAGGATGTGTGAACGGCGCTCAGCGATGGCCCCAGGTGGGATCGGAAACTCGGACAGTGATCGGTCACCATGTTTTTCTTGCTAATTGCTCCATTTGTTGCAAGTTTCTAGTTCATGTCTTTTATGCATTCCTTTCCAGTCTCTTTGTTATATGCATGTTCTTTGCTTGTTTTTATTTTTGGCTAAAATCACACTGGTAGAACATTGGAGAAAGTTCCTTCTCTTCACGTCATGCAGCACAGATCCCTCCGTGCCACTGCCATGGAGCACTAACCTACAATATCACCGAAAACACATACTTTCCATTTTAAAACAGTTTTGTAGATGGGCTGCGGAGACAGTGAGTTCCCGTAGGCCTCTGTATCTTCCCCTTTCTCCTCCTCATTCTCTTCCTCTTCCTCCTCCTCCTCCTTCTTCTTCCTTCTTCCTCTTCCTCCTCTTCCTGCTCCTCCTCCTCCTCCTTCTCCCCCTTCCTTCCCTCCTCCTCCTCCTCCTCCTCCTCCTCCTCCTCTCCTCTTCCTCCTCCTCTTCCTCTTCCTCCTTTTCCTCCTTCTCCTCCTTCCTTTCCTCTTCTTCTTCAGAGAAGAAGGGAGGGAGAGAGAGAGGGAGAGAAACACCAATGATGAGAGAATCATTGATTGGCTGCCTCTTGCACGCCCCACACTGAGGACTGAGCCCATAACCTGGGCAAGTGCCCTGACCTGGAATTGAACTGTGACCTCCTGGATCATAGGTTGATGTTCAGCCACTGAGCCAGGCCAGTGGGGTCCTTAATTCTTTAGGGAACAGGATTTTAGGCCAGAGAACCGAGGATTTTGAACAGAACAGTGACACTCTCAGACGGAGCATTTTGGGAGAGAAGCTTCCAGGGGCCTGCCGCTGACTCCGCCAGCCTGTTGGGTGTATGTCCTTTGTCAGACCCCGATGTGCATGGGGTGGGTACACGGATACACAGGGCACGCACCTGTCTTCCAGTTTCAGCCTGTCAGGCCAACAGTAGAACTTGTTAACTATGCCTACTATCTTAATTGTGGCAAAACACACACGACCAAGTGTGCCAACGTAATCATGTTAAGTGTGCGGTTGAGAGTATTAGGTACAGTCTCGTTGTGCAATTAATCTCCGGAGCTTTCCTCTTGCGAAACGGCACCCACTCAACGCCGCCCTCTCCCTCCTCGCCCGCCCCGCCGCTCTGTGAACGGCACTGCTCTCAGGAGCCGCGGTCCGCGGAGGCACACGGTGTGGCCTGTTTCACCGGGCTGGCGTCCTCACGGTTCGCGCACGTGGTGGGCCGTGTCAGATGGACCTGCCGTGCGGACAGAGCCCGTTCTGGTCCCCGGTCGGTCCTCTGCTGGTGGGAGCTGGGTGCTTCCTCCGCTTTTGGCTGCTGTGAGGGATGCTCCCGGAGCGCGGCTGCAGAAGCTTCTCTTCCCGTCCTTGCCTCTGGTGTGTGTGGGTGCGTGCCCAGAGGTGGAATTGCTGGGTCACCCAGAAATACAACTTTTTTGAGAACCTGCCGTACTGTTTTCTAAAGCGCCTGCACCACTTTACAGTCACATCAGCATGCACAGGGTTCCAATTCCCCACAGCCTGGCCAGTAACCCTAACCCTAACCCTAACCACCCCCCACCCCTCTCAGAAGCCCCCCCAGGAGGGGACCTGGTTGTCATTTGCACTTCCCTGCTGATGAGGGATGTTGAGCATCTTTTCATGTGCTAATTCACCATTTGTTTCCTTTGGAGAAATGTCTGTTCAAGTCCTTTGCTCATTTTTAAATTAGCTTATATTTTTTTGTTGCCGTTAAATCGGAGTTCTTTGTAGATTCTGGAATGCTAATGCCATATCAGATAAGATTTATAAATATTTGATGGTGTCCTTTGTTTTTTTTTTTAAATGTATTTTTATTGATTTCAGAGAGGAAGGGGGGGGGGAGAGAGAGAGAGAGAGAGAGAGAATATCAACAATGAGAGAGAATCATTGATTGGCTGCCTCCTGCTCACCCCCAACTGGGGATTGAGCCCGCAACCCAGGCATGTGCCCTTGACCAGAATAGAACCCAGGACCCTTCAGTCCGTAGGCCAATGCTCTATCCACTGAGCCAGACCAGCTAAGGCTGGTGTCCTTAGTTGTACAAACTTTTTCTTTTCCTTTCGATGTGGCCCAGTTTATCTACTTGTGCTTTTGTCGCCTGTGCTTTTGGAGTGATAGTCAATAAATGGTCCCCAAGTCCCACATTGTACAGATTTCCCCCTATGCGTGCTTCTCAGAGTTTTCCAGCTCTAGGTTCTGCGTTTAAATCTTAGATTGCCCCCGAGTTAATTTTTGGACACAATCTGTGAAAAGTAAGGTCTCTTCCTCCTCACCCTCATCTGTTGAAATGGCTGTCCTTTCTCCAGCGGGTGGTCTCGTCGCCCTTGTGGGAGGTCATTCGAGCACACGCGTGAGGGTTTGCTGTGATCTGCTGTGAAATGCTGTCAGTGACAGTGACCCTGTCTGCGTGTTCCTGCCCCTCGCCCCTGCAGGCAGCATCACCTTGTTTGCCGTCATCACCGTCGTCCTCGGATGCCTCAAAATCGGCTACTTCGTCGGGTTTTCTGCCTGCTTGTCCGCCACTGAGGGCGTGTTCCCCGTCACCCACGCGGTACACACGCTGGTACAGGTATGTCCGCCGTTCGCGAGGCTGTCTCTGGGTCCCAGGTGTCCGAAACAGGGCCCGTGTGGCCGCGTGCAATGACTGGCCCGGATCAAGGCTGCTTCTCACTCGAAGCACTTGACCTTGGCTCTGGACCCTGGGGCAGGAGCTGTTCACCGGGTGGCGGGAGCAGGTTAACGGGGCGAGGACAAGCGTTCATGCAACATCCTCAGTTACCGTGCCACCCTCTTCTCCCAAACCTGGAGGCCCCCTCTGGGTCTCACCCCGCCCCTGGGGGGGTCCCCACCAGGAAGGGCTCTGCCCCCAGAGGCCACGGCTGCCCCAGCATTCACGCCCCTTCCCCCTGAGCCTCTGGAGCAGGCGTCCTCAAACTTTTTAAAGTGGGGGCCAGATCACGATCCCTCAGAGAGCTGGAGGGCCAGACTATATGAACTACTAATTCCTACTGTAACACCTCGGCTGCGCTCACTGCCCAAAAAAACTGGCGGGCCAGATCAGACTCCTCTGCGGGCCGCATGTGGCCCGCAGGCTGTAGTTTGAAGACGCCTGCTCTGGAGTATCCAGACATAGCGATGGTCCCCACTGAGGCGGCCTCTCTCGTTTGTTCCCGCCTAGGTGTACTTTCTCTGGGGACACGCCAAGGACATCATCCAGTCTTTCAAAACCCTGGAAAGGTAAACCCGGGACCAGTGCTTCGCATGTTGAACCAGGGGCTCCTTCCGAGCAAGCAGAACCCGCCAGTGCCCTCCTGCTGGGTTACACACCCGAGACCAGCGTCCCTCCGTCCCAACAAGCAGAGCCTTTGCTCCCGGCCGGGAGGAGGCCCTCTGACCCTCAGGCCCTTCCTGCAGGGACAGGGAGAGCGACACACACATCAGTGATGAGAATCATGGACCAGCTGCCTCCTGCACGCTCCCTACTGGGGATGGAGCCTGCAACCGGGCCTGTGTCCTGACCAGGAATGGAACCGTGACCACCTGGTTCATAGATCCATGCTCAACCACTGAGCCAGGCCGGCCGGGCTTGCTGATTTTGTTTATTTTTTTATTTCATTTATGTTTTAGAATATATTTTATTGACCTTTTTTTTTACAGAGAGGAAGGGAGAGGGATAGAGAGTAAGAAAGATTGATGAGAGAGAATCATCGATCAGCTGCCTTCTGCTGGGGATGTGCCCGCAACCAAGGTACATGCCCTTGACCGGAATTGAACCTGGGACCTTTCAGTCTACAGGCTGATGCTCTATCCACTGAGCCACAACAGTTAGGGCTGTTTTTTAATTTTAATTTTAATTTTAATTTTAGTTTTAATTTTTATTGTTTATGTGGGTACTGGAAAATACAAGACCACACACGCGTTGCCTGCGTGTAGACAGCGCTGCTCAGGCTGGGTACCGGGCATTTCCCACAGGGCCTCTCCTCTGAGGGGACTCAGAGGGCGAGGCGTGTCCTGCTCGGCCTCGCTGGTGAGAGGTTGCACACAATCTCTGTCTCTGGCCAGTGAATGGTTTGAACCAGGGACGCACACAGCTGGGCATGCCTTGTTTTGCTTGAAGGAGCAAGCGTTCAACGTCCCTGAGTTACTCACCCCTTTTAGGATTTAGGTTCAGACTTTCCTAGGTCAATGGGAGGATTTGGCAATCCCAGGGTGCATGGCTCTCTGTCCCGTGGCCAGCACTCCGGGGAGGCTGGTTCCTTCCCCAGGGGCGCCTGCACATTGCACAGCTGCCAAAAGAAGCCAGGTTTTGCCACGTCACTCGAGGGAGCTCCAGGGGTGTCAGATGGTGTTAGAACTCAGAGCAGAGTCAAGGCCAGGGTTGAGGACCCACTCGGTCGGCTGTCCTGCAGGCTGATCACGGCACGCTCGCTGTTCTTGGTGGGACAGGGAGGGGCAAACGTCCTGTGGGCCTCTGCTCTCCAAGGAGGAGCCATCTGCACATGCCAGTTTCAAGGAAGACGCACCCCTCCTCCCCAATCACCAGCTACGCCTGCTACATGCCAGGCCCGCTTGCTGCCTGCCCTGGCAGCTACCGCTGTGACTCCGTCACAAACCTGCAGGCAGGGGAGACGCTGAAGGTTTTGAAATAGGCAGTGACTCCGTTAGACCATAGCCCCTGCACATCTCTCCCCTGTCCCCCTGAGGCCAGCATCCACCCCCTTTTCTTCCTTCTTAGGAGGTCACATGGCATAGCGGCCAGGGCAGGTCTCTGGAGTTCGACCACAACAGCCCTGCTGCTTACTGAATCCTCACACCCCGATGTCACTCCTTCCTCTGTTTGTGACCTCGTTTCTGAACCTGTTGGAGACATCAGAACTCACCAATGTCCTCACAGTCTCTTTTTAAAAATTTTTTTTATTGATTTCAGAGAGGAAGGGAGAGGGAGAGAAACATCAATGAGGAGAGAGAATCATTGATCAGCTGCCTCCTGTATGCCCCCTACTTGGGATCAACCCTGCAACCTGGGATGTGCCGTGGCCAGAAATAGAACCGTGACCACCTGGTTCATAGGCTGATGTTCAACCACTGAGCCACACTGGCCAGGCCAGAACAGGCTTTTATTTATTTATTTATTTTTTTTTTATTTTTAATTTTTTTTAATTTTTTAGATTTTGTATTGTATTGATTTTTTATAGAGAGGAAGGGAGAGGGATAGAGAGTTAGAAACATCGATGTGAGAGAAACATTGATCAGCTGCCTCCTGCACACTCCCTACTGGGGATGTGCCCGCAACCCAGGTATACGCCCTTGACCGGTATCGAACCTGGGACCCTTCAGTCTGCAGGCTCTATCCGCTGAGCCAAACCAGTCCTGGCTAAAGCAGGCTTTTTAATGTTTCCACTCTGCCATCCTCAGTGGGTTAGGGTTTCATCCTGTGCTGGTTGCTTCATGGTCACAATATGGCTTCCAACACTCCAGCCTTCATGTTCAAGGCTGGGAAGAAAGGGAAGAATGACAGTAAGCCTGCCTTTCTTATGCTTATCTTACTCATTAAGAAAACAAACGCTTTCAGTACCTCACATCCCATGGCCACCATGGCTGTGTCTAGCTGCAAGGAAGGCAGACAGCAAGCCCCAGGCTTGGCTCAGTGTGGTCAGGGGTAGGTGGTGAGGCAGAGAGGGCAGACGATGATGGTTGGGTTGGCCAACCAACAGTAGTGGTGTTCCCCACTCTCCTGATGTCTGCAGCAGCCCTGCCATCGTCCCCTCGTTGCTCTCTCCTCTTCCCCTCTAGGAGAAAGGACCTGGGGCATCGTAGGGTTCATAGCCTGCTTCCAACAAACTCTTGTCCCTACGTCCCTGACGCCAACACCCAGTTTCTTTTTGTCCCCGAGACAGTGAGTTGAGGACTGGCAGGTTCAAGGTTGAGGCAGAATGCCGAGGCGGTGGTTTGGGTAGTTCTTGTGGAACTGCTCCTCCCAGCTAGTCAGAGGACCCCCCCCCCCCCCCCAGGGACCGAGCTGCCAGATGAAACCAGGATCATGGCTCAGAAGGAGGCCCCCGTGTGTGCGTGTGCGTGTGCGGTGTGTGTATGCAAAGGCCGTGTGTTTTGCAGGTTCGGGGTGATCCACTCGGTGTTTACCAACCTGCTCCTGTGGGCCAACAGCGTCCTGAACGAGTCGAAGCACCAGCTGAACGAGCACAAGGAGCGGCTCATTACCCTGGGTTTCGGCAACATCACCATCGGTGAGTGGCCGTGCCCAGGAGGCCTGCAGACACCAGCACATCCCGAGGCCCACAGACAGCCCCCGCCCTCGCCCCCCAAGTCTGCCTGCCGGCCCCTGAGTGGGGGCGCTGAGTGTAATGAGAGGGTTCCTCCATGACTCAGGGCTTGTCAGACTGCAGGGTGGTCATCTGGTCCCCCCCTGCACGGCCCAGGTTGGCATGGAAACGCACGGCTTTGTGCACGACCATGGGAGATGGGCGGTAGTGTCTGCCTGTGTGTAATTAAGCCCTGACAAGCCTTTCGTTCTTTCTGCAGAAAGTATAGCTTTTGAAGACCCAGGGCCGGCTAATGGCAGGTTTGGTTTTAGTTCATTTGAAGTTTGCGTCGAGGTCGACGTTGCTTGTCATGTCGGTCCTCCTCGCTCCGGTGGGAGAGCCTGCAGCACTAATCACCTGTCTGTGTTCTTCCCACGGCCTTTAGCTTCGGCCCTGGGCCCCTGGGGTTGAGAGGAACGTGGGGTAGCGGAAGGGCCGGTGGACTGGGGACCGGATTTGGGTCTTGTTCCCATCAATGTTAGCTTTCGTTGTATGTTTCATCTCTTACCCCCAGCAGGTCCCCTCCTGGCTATGGAGCGTGTCTTTGTGATATGGCCAGGCCTTCCAGAAGGTGGTGGGACTTGCCTTCCTGCCGCTGGGGCAGGAGGTGCGGGGGGCTGTTTCTCTGTTTTCCGTGTCCATCACGGAAAACAACAGGTTCTTGAGTGGAGGAGCTGGGGATTAAGAAATTAGAGAGAGGGAGGGAGGGGGGCAAAAAAAAAAAATCAATAAAATATATATATATATAAAAAAAAGAAATTAGAGAAAGAAAGAGACATGGAGGCAGAAATAGACTCATCAAGCTGGGCGCTAGGTGGGCGCCATCTTCTCTGATGGAGAGGCAGCAAGGCGACGCCCTAAGCCACACAGGTTTATTTATAGGGTCAAAGGAGCTTATTTGCATTCTTAACTAGGCTCTAGCATTACTGAATTTACATATCTAGACTCGCCCCTGCTGACACCTGGACAAAGGTAAGTCAGAAACTGAATAGACCCTCAGCCCTCAAGCTCAACTGACAATTTAAAGGACGTCCATGTGCCTTCTCAGGCGGCCCTCTACATGGAAGTGCTGTCTTAGGCCCCACCTGGCGGCATCGGATGGCCTCAAGAGGAAAATATCTGCTGAGGAGATGGGCCTTCCCCTCCTGAAGTTACGTTTTAATAATAATGTTTAAGTCACACATGTGATCACATTCACGCTGAGAGTTTAGGAAGCGCGGGGAAGCAACATCGAGAAGAAAATCATGGGCTCTGCACCACAGCCTCGCAGTGCTGAGAGCTGGTTGTGTCTCCGTGAAGCTGGGAAAGGGGTGTACCCACATTTCCTTTGCTGGAAAACTGGAAAGAAAACCCAGTGGCCATTTTCCTCCCAGAGTGACCATTGCTGGCGTTTTCGTTTATGTCTTTCCCGATCTCTCTCTCTGTCATCTACAGATCTGTGATTTACAAAAGCAGAGTCAATCTCTGGAGGCTTTGACAAGCTGCTTTAAAAAAATTGAATTTCTGTTTTAAAATATGTTTTTATTGATTTCAGAGAGAGGAAGGGAGGGAGAGGGAGAGATAGAAACATCAATGATGAGAGAGAATATACACTCAGTGGCCAGATTATTATGATCTCTGAACACATAATAATCTGGCCACTCACTGTGTGTGTTTGTGTGTGTGTGTGTGTGTGTGTGTGTGTGTGTGGTGTGTGTATTAGAGGCCCAGTGTATGAATTTGTGCATGGGTAGGGTCCGGCCAGCCTGGCCAGGGGGAGGGGACATGGGCAGTTGGCCGGCCTGCCTGCTGGTGAACTCCTGGTCGAGGGGACAATTTGCATATTAGCCTTTTATTATATGGGATATACACTGAGTAGGCAGATGATTATGCATTCAGAGATCATCACTATCTGGCCACTCAGTGGAGATCGGCTGCCTCCTGCACGTCCCACCCTGGGGGTTGAGCCCCACAACCTGGGCACGTGCCTGACTGGGCATCGAACTGTGACCTCCTGGGTCATAGGCTGACACTCAACCACCGAGTCACTCCTGCCAGGCGGCAAAATGCTTTTTGGTCCAACGCTATCTTGCACACAGTTGTGTGTGTTGCTAAGTAAATTTCTACATTTCTAATAGATTGATGATATGATATTCCAATGGGTGGATAAAATGTGATTCATGTAGTTAATTCTCCTTTGGGGGTGTTCCTGGTGGTCAGTTTAGCCAGGACATGAAAGGTGATAATGAGCCGTGACATCAAGTTTTTAATTAAAAGATGAAGTAGAGTGGGGGCCGGAGACTGGGATGCCAGGACACAGGCTTTATTGAAGAGAAGAGGACCACTGTCAGCTGCTTCCAGAGAGAGAGGGAGAGAGTGGAAGGGGACGAGGGCCCGGGTACAAGAACTTTTTAAGGGGAGGAAAGAGAGGGGACAGGGCTTAGGGCACTCAGCACATGCTGATTAGTGGCTTCATGTAAGGCCTATGATGAGGGACCTAGGGACTTGGGAATCGGGGGTTTAGGGTATTTGGCAGGTGCTGATGGGTGGTTCAGTGCTCAGGAATGTCTGGCTGCAGGTGCAGTTTTATGTCTGTCCATCAGTTGGAGGAAGGGAGGATCTATCATTAATTCCCCGGGGAAACCCACGCGGGCATGCTTGCAGCAACACTGCCTTCGGCTTGTCCACGCCCCTGGCCCCTCTCTCCCCAGAGCTGGATGACCACACGCCGCCCTGCAACTGCTCCCCACCGGCCCTCTGTGCCGCCATCTCCCACGGCATCTACTACCTCTACCCTTTCAACATCGAGTACCAGATCCTGGCGTCCACCATGCTCTACGTGCTGTGGAAGAACATCGGGCGCAGCATGGACGGCCCGCAGCACCGCAAGATGCGGTTCCGGTTCCGGGGGGTGGCGGCGGGCTCGGGCCTGGGCCTGGCGGTGCTGGCGGCCACCATCGGGGTGGTGGCCGTGTACCTGGTCCGCATCGGCCGCTCCAAGACCAAGAGCGAGTCCGCACTCATCCTCTTCTACCTGTACGCCAGCGCCCTGCTGGCGCTCATGGGGGCCGCGGGGCTGGCCGGCCTCCGGCTCTACCGGCTGGACGGGCCGTCGCCCGACGAGTCCAGGAACCCGGCCCGCAAGCTGGACGCCGACCTCCTGGTGGGCACGGCCTCGGGCTCCTGGCTCCTGTCCTGGGGCTCGCTCCTGGCCATCCTCTGCGCCGAGGCCCGGCCCGCCTACACCTGGTACAACCTGCCCTACTCCGTCCTGGTCATCGCTGAGAAGTACGTCCAGAACCTGTTCATCATCGAGGCCGCGCACCGGGCGCCCGGCCCGCCCCGCGAGGACGCCGGGGCCCTGGGGGTGGCCGTGGTCTGCAACGGCGGCCACGCACCCCTGGCTCCTTCCCGCCTCAAGAGTGACGCCGCGGCTCGGGACCTGGGCAGCCGGAGGCCCCCTGCAGCCATCGGAAGTCTGTGCCTGAGGGAAGTCAGTGGCCCAGGGGACGCGCAGCCGAACTGGGCAGGGGCCCGGGCCCCCCGCCTCGTGCAGGGCCGCCCCCAGAGGAGCCTCCTGAGGAACATCGCAGCCTTCCTGTTCCTCTGCAACATCTCGGTAATCTGCTTCCCTCCTCCCTGGCCCTGCGGCCCCCCCCCCCCCCCTCGCTTCTCTAGAACCCACTGCTGGGTGCGAAACGGCCCCCACACTCAGCAACGTAAATGCACCCACGTTATTTTTCAGGGTGTCTCTGGGTCAGGAATCCAAGCCTGGCTGGGCACCTCTGCTCAGGGGCCCCCCAGCTGCCGGCCGGGCTGCAGTCATTTCTAGGCTGACTGTGGGGTGGGAGGGGGCCGGCTTCCAGCCCACCTGTGTGGCTGCTGGCAGGATGCACCTCCCGCCGGTCCCGGCCACGTGGCCTCTCCGTGGTCAGCTCACCACGTGGCAGCCACTTCCTCTCTTGTGAGAGGGGATGAGCGAGGTGCAACCTAATCCCAGCAGGGACACCCCCTCACTTTGTCCTATTCTGTTTGTCGGAAGCGAGTTCCTAGGTTCAGCAGGACACGAGGGGGCAGAGCTCCATGAAGGGGGTCCTGGGGGTCATCAAAGAGGCTGCCCGCACCGCATGGGAGGGGGAGCTGCAGAGGGAGCGGTGTGCAGAGGGAGCGGTGTGCAGAGGGAGGGAGAGCTCAGAGGGAGCGGTGTGCAGAGGGACGGGGAGCTCAGAGGGAGCGGTGTGCAGAGGGACGGGGAGCTCAGAGGGAGCGGTGTGCAGAGGGAGGGAGAGCTCAGAGGGAGCGGTGTGCAGAGGGAGGGAGAGCTCAGAGGGAGCGGTGTGCAGAGGGACGGGGAGCTCAGAGGGAGCGGTGTGCAGAGGGAGGGAGAGCTCAGAGGGAGCGGTGTGGCGGAGCAGCGGACCGCAGCCTGGCATTTAAGGGAGGCAGAGGAACAGGGACAGGGACACTGAGGAGGGGGATCAGGGTGTAGGTTCCACAGGCAACAGAAATAATAGGTTTTGCAGATTAGTTGCCACTGTATTCCCATCGGAGCCCTCTGAGACAGGTGTTAGTGTTCCCATCTTCCAGGGGAGGAAACTGAGGCTTGGAGACGTTGTAGCCTTGCAGGAGCAGGAGGAGCATGAACTCAGGGCTGGCCCCAAAGCAGGTGCTCTTCTCCCTCTTGTCCTTCCCCACCCGCACACACACACTGACCAGGGGGATGCGGGCAGGGTCTGGGCTGCTCTCTAAGCCAAGGTCAGGCCAGCGAGGACACCACAGAACTCACAGCCCAGACCATGTGGCCGAGGGCTCCAGGCACCGGTGTAGGTACCTGCAGGTGGGTGTGGCCCACAGGCGACCTTAGCTGTAGGTAAACCCTGGGGGCGCAGGGAGCACAGAGGGATGGAGGGCTTCCTGGGAGAGGTGGTGTCTCAGGGCTTGGAGGAAGGTAGGATGTAGCAGAGGGAAGCCAGGTGGTCCCTGATAGAGAGAGAGAGAGGCAGGAGGCAAGCCCTGAAGACTCGGGAAAGGAAGGCACATTGGGGACCGCACAGCCCTGGGGCAGAGGCTGTCCCAGGCTCCCTGCCCAGAGGACCCCGGGATTGGCTGGGGCCAGAACAGTCTCCCTTCTCTTGCAGCTGTGGATCCCTCCCGCCTTCGGCTGCCGGCCCGAGTACGACAATGGCCTGGAGGAAATCGTCTTTGGCTTCGAGCCCTGGATCATCGTGGTCAACCTGGCCATGCCCTTCTCCATTTTCTACCGGATGCACGCAGCTGCCTCCCTCTTCGAGGTCTATTGTAAGATCTAGTGTGCATGCACATGAAAGGCAGGCGCTCCCCGGAGCCACCTGGGCGGCCAGGCTGGGCAAACATCGCCTCAGATGCCAGGCTGCCTTTTGTCCGCCCGGGTTGTGCCCCGTGGGCCGGACGGTGCATCTTCCCGGGAGAATGTCAACAAGTGAGGCCAGAATCGATGAGGCGGCTGAAACCCGTCCCTGTCTGCATTCTAGTCAAAGCCCATTTCATCTCCTTCCAAACGGGGCCTCTGTTTTTGAAGAATGGGATCCTCGGTTGGGAAACTGTTTATCCCGTTTGTTTTTCATAAAAACCACCTCGTGTTTGCAATTCATCATGTGACTGCATTTAGCTTCTCAATACTGTCTGCGTCGGCGAGTCACCCCATAAACGGCGCCCTCCCTGGAGCTGGCGAATGTCGATACGATCACATTTAGTCTGTATTGTACTGTCTGCCTGTGCTTAATTTTTTAACAAAGTTATTTCTATGGTTTGGATGGAAATTTGTGCGTTGATCCATCTAAAGATACATTTCTTACCTGAGCCTTTTTCGTTTGTGATCATTTTGAAGTTTTTTAAAAATGTGGACTTTTCTGTGTTCTCTCTCACGGTAAGAATGTTCAGACAGTCCAGGAGACAGGGAGACAAGAATCTCCCAGAATGCCGCTGGTAAGCAGACAGCCGCTCTGCCATGGTGGTGTGCGCCTTTTAGCGGTGGATGCTGCGGTGCTTGTCATCACCGCCACTGTCGCACTTGCCCGTGACGACGTGATAGTGCTGTGACAGCGCCCATTTTGTGCGCATTTCCCCCACGTAGCGTCTGCCATAGACCTCCCTCCGTTGCTACCCACGCCCTGTAAGTGTCATGTGAGTGCTGTGTTACAGTCTGCCCAGGGGATGTGCCATGACTGGCTTTGTTTCCTTGTGCTGGCTTTAGTGTCTATTACTTTTTGCTCTTATGAGCGACTCTGTGGTGACTAACCATATGTGTAAAGCCTTATCTACATTTAGAATTCTCTGTGAAGGTGTGTGCTTACGCTCAGAATGCCTCGGCTAACGGTTGAGGCTATCGGAAAGCCTCGTGAGGAATACAGACAATTAGGAGGCCTTTGTGTGTGTGTTTTTTTATACTCATCTTAAAATCATAATAAAGTTAGTTTACTTGTTATGAATGCGAACGACTTTTCATCTGATTGTTGTTGTTTTTCACAGCACAGGCAATGGGACATTAAGAAACACTGATTTGTTTTTACATGATTAAAGTACGTTATGTTTATTTTATGAAAAAACACACACAACTAAAAACGGGCAGATATGCTACAAACAAAGGGAAACATCACCGAGGGCGGTGGTTCTCCAGCTGCCACAACCTGTTCCCTAGGGACCTACAGCGATGTTTGCAGATGTTTCCATGGCTACCATTAGGGGGTGTCTCTGGCATCTAGTAGGTAGAGGGCTGGAGTGTTGCTGAAGTTCTGCAATTCACAGATGGGCTCTCACCACAGAGTTAATGGCCCCAAATGTTAATAGTGCTGAGATTGAGAGATTGTGATATAGCCCTGCCTGTGTGGCTCAGTGGTTGAGCATCAACCTATGAACCAGGTGGTCATGGTTTGGTTCCCAGTCAGGGTACATGCCAGGGCTGTGAGCTTGATCCCCAGTAGGGGGCGTGCAGGAGGCAGCCGATCAATGATTCTCTCTCATCATTGGTAGTTCTCTCTCTCTCTCCCATCCTCTCTAAAATTAATAAAACTTTTTTTTTTTTTTTAAAGAGGTAAATTGTGATATAGAGGTAATTGCTGTTAATCTTGAGCACCTAGTTAAGTATTAGTGCACACACACACACACACACACACGGATTATTTTTATATTTATTAAATTTGCATGTAACTTGCCTTTTTAAAAAGTATTTTGACCTGCTGGTCATGCTCTTCCACAGCCTGGGCAGAAACACTGGCTGTTGGAGGAAGATGGTGGGTGCAGGATGTCCTTGGGTGAGGAAAGTCCCCAGCTTGAGGGTGGCAGGGATGGCACTTTCCTGGGTCTGATGAGAATGATCGTGACCTTCGCTCTCCCTGAGAGCAGGCCCGAGGGGAGCACCAGGAGGGTGAGTGGTGAGTGCAGTGTTTTAATGCTCAGACGTGCCAGGGTTCTTGATCCAGCATCTAGAAGGGTCCAGGAATCTGGAGAAGCACTGTGTGTAAATTAAATAAGAGTCCAGAGACAAAACATAATTTTGGAAGGCATTTTGGGGAGCCAGAGAAGACTTAGCTAAAGGAACTAAATGCTCCCTTGTCTCAGGACCCCTTGCTTTTTGTTAACACAAATTGTCCTAAGGCAAGGTAGATATACACTTCAAAGGCCAGGGATTGGTACACAGAATCTATTGTCAGATTGGTGAATTGCCTAAGGCTGTTCAGGTGCTTGGCCAAGAGGAGACAATAACATGTAGATTAAGATGCCCTGAGCTGTCTGGCAGCAAGCAATTTATGCATCTTTTTCAGGTTTGGGGAAATGCCCTCAGCCATTTCCAGATGATTCAACCCTGCTGACATGCTGGGACTGGCTTCTGGCAAGAAGGGATGGACATTCTGGCCTGGTGTTGTAGCCACACTAATATGAAACACCACCACAATCATGATAATGCTAGTTGTCCAAAAGATGTCAGTTAAATCAGATCACCTGCTAAAAGCCCACCCATGGCTTCCCGTTGCTTTTAGAAGAAATGATAAACTCCTAACCGTGGTCTATGGGGATCTTCACAAGCCGGCCTGATAAACCCTCTTCTCCTGCCAGTCCCTTCCTCTGCCTCCCCCCCACCCCCCAGGCACCCAGGGGCGCTGCTGCAGCCGCATATGTCTCCCTCACTTCCTCGACTCTCCCAAACTCTTCTGTGCCCCAGGACCTTCGCACGTGCTACTCTCCTTGGGAGTGTATTTCTCGGGCTCCTTGAAATGGATCAGTCTCTTTCTCATTCTTTAGGCCCTGGGGGAGGTCCCTACAGAGTGAGGTGTGCTCTGGCCATTTGCACTGAGTGGACAGATTATTATGATCTCTGAACGCCCACAGGCCCACCCCAGCTAGGGCTACTCTGGTCATCTGCACGCACACACTCGTTACCCTTCACCGCGGCACCTTACACACGAGGTGTTTATTGTGTGTGCGCTTGTCTCTCCTGGAGAGGACTGCCTGCCTGTGTGAGCAGGGACTTTGCCGCTTTCCCTCCCAGGATCTCACCGCATCGTCACATGAACACCTGGCCACCCTCACACCACCAGGCTGTTGCAGGGTGTGGGGCAGCACCGGAAACAAGGTGGGCATCCGTGATGGGTGAGTTTCCTGGAATAGTCTGTGAGAGGCTCTGCCAGCTTCTGGTGAACCTGTCAGGCACAAGGTGGCGCTGGAAGGCTGGCTGGCAAGAAAGAGCTCAGCAGAGCCAGGGGGTATGGCTCAATGGTTGAGCTCCGACCTATGAACTAGGAGGTCAGGGGTCAGTGCGAAGGTCCTCAGGAGGAGGCATGCAGGAAACAGCTGATTAACGATTCTCTCTCATCGGGGGTGTTTCTATCTCTCTCTCCTCCCTCCCTGAAAGTCAATAAAAATATAGGTTTTTTAAGAAGAGTTCAGCAGAACCCTGAGCTACAACGCACTCCTCTCTGCTTGCTCCAACGACCAGAAGTGGGCCACCTCCACGGAGGCTGGCGGGCTCTGCTCCTGTCCTTCAAAGGGAAGAAGCACACCTCCCCCAAAGCAAGCATGTCACCCCCCCAGGCTAACGGGGCCCAATGGACGGGGTCCGCGGCCGGCGAGTGTGGCATGCTTGCTCCAAAGCCTCTGGAGGGCACACACTGTCCATTGCCTTCTCGGCAGTGATTCCTTTGCTTGATTATAATAGAAAACCCTGATTTTGGTTGGAAACCGAAGCGCCCTGTCTCAGGTGGTGGGTCATAGCTTGTTTAAACCAAACCTCGGCTTTCAGCGCCCTCCGCCTTGTACTTGGAACAGTGCACCATCTGCCTGTGGCCAGGGGCAGCCACGTGATTCAGTTCTGGCCGATGGGACATGAGGTCCTTCTAAGATTTTCTCCATGGTGACCGGCAAGAGACACATAAAGAGAAGTCGCTCTGATGTGGCTTCCCTGCATTTTGCTACCAGAGTTTGGATTTGGTCGTGGTGCCTGAAGCTGTAACAGCCACCCGGCGACCATGAGGCTCCCAGGGTCACAAAGCCACAATGTGGATAAAGGAGAGATTTGTGTGAAAAGAGGGGGGAAAAATGAAAAGAAGCTGAGTTTTTGCACCAGCCCTTGCCTGCTTCCTCTTAACTTCCTGTTACATTAGAGAATTCAACGTCTTTATTGTATAAGCCACGAGCAGTGAGGTTTTTCTGATACTCACAGCTGAAGGCATTTCTAATCAATATATTAATTTAAGATTTCTTTTATTCTGAGATAATTTCAAACTTATAGAAGAAGAGTGAACAACCTTCCCAGCTGACCACAGACCAATAGTGAGAAAGAAGTGTTTGCTGTTTTAAGCCACTAAATTGGGGGTGGGGGGGGTTGTTTGTTATGCAGCATTATAACAAAACCTGACTAATACCAACTTACCATTTCCTAAGTACAGCATGTCATTTATTCATAATAGCCCTGCACAGTAAATATTGATGTTAGCATTAAATTTTTTTTTTCATTTTAAATTACAGTTGATATTCAGTATTTTTTTTATATTAGTTTCAGGTGTACCACCTAGTGGTAGACAATTACATAATTTGCAAAGTGATCCTCCCTATATTTCAGGTACCCACCTGGCACCATACAGAGTTATTACAATACTAGAGGCCCAGTGCATGAAATTCATGCACTGGGGGGAGGGGGTGTCCCTCAGCCCAGCCTGCACCCTCTCCAATCTGGGACCCCCGAGGGCTGCACTTGCCTGCTGCCCGGTCACTGCAGCAACGGCCAAGCAGGCCGTGCTGGGTGCTGCTTCCAGGTTGCTGAGGCTGTGCTGGGTGCTGCCTGCAGCCATGCTTGCCTGCTCCCAGGTCGCTGTGGCGATGGCCAAGCAGGTGGTGCTGGAAGCTGCCTCCGCCCTGCTGTCAGTCTCCACGGAGGTGATGAGGTTAATTTGCATACTCATTCCTGATTGGCTGGTGGGCATTTTGAACTGATGATCAATTGGCATATTTCTCTTTTATTAGTGTAGATTATTATTTTTTTAAATATAATTTTTTATTGATTTCAGAGAGGAAGGGAGAGTGAGAGATAGAAACATCAATGATGACACCCCCCCACTGGGGATCAAGTTCACAAACCAGGCATGTGACTTTGACCGGAATCGAACCGGGTCCCTTTAGTCTGCAGGCCGATGCTCTATCCACTGAGCCAAACGAGCTAGGGCTAATGTTACCATTTTAAAGATGAGGAAACTCAGGCTCAGAGAGGTTAAGTAACTTGTTCCAGGTCCCAGAGCTGAGCTAGTAAGCCAGAGAGGGGGGATGTGAACCCAGGACTGTCTGACTTGCAAGCCCACCTCCCTTCCTTATCTGCACGCCTGTGCTACCTTCTGGCATAACTGTTTCCGCCTGCCTGACACGGCTGTTCTCAGCTCCCCGTGCTTCTGAGCTGCGGGAGGCAGGGTCCCGGGCACTGACCTTGGGGTTTGCTGAGGCCTTGGGTCACCATCCATAAGCGAGGTGGCTTTTCTGGCTGCAGGGTGGATGCAGGTGACGGGCCATCTCCTCCTGCCTGGGCTCTGCCGAGCCAGGCTGAGCACGTCAGCAGGGCTGGCGCCGGGGGAGTTCAGGGGTGACCCATCGCCAAGGAGCCAGGCCAGTCTGGGTATAAAAAGCGTGGCTTTTTGATAGCAGCCGCAGCAGCAGCCACCACCGCAAACCCTCGCTGCGGTCCTATCGATTCCGGGATTAGGCTATTGGGCTCAGGGAGACAAATCCCATTTGGAATATGCCTTCGGGGAAAGGAGGATCAGTGAGTTGATACTGCAGAATATTTGCCGGGGGGCCCCCCCCCCCCTCCCCGCCATTAGGAAAACTTCCTCTTAGCACACTTGTGTGGGAGGAGATCGCCTCCTGGCTGTGTCCTCGGAAGACAGGGCCCAGCAGGGACCAGGTGAGAGATAAGGAGTTTATTAGCGTCTTGTCTCTTCTGAGGTTGACTGAAGACACTCCTTGGGTTGCAGCTTATTTACTCTGCCCCGCTCTTCCGAAAACCGTGGAAAAGGGCCTGGTGAGTAAGGGCGGCCACGGCCCCCAGCACGCTGCTCTGGAGCCGTCCCAGTAATGGGGGACAGACACGTGAGGCAGCGGCCTGGCTGCGTACTGTCACTCTGCGCGCATAGGGTCTTGTCCTCGGAGAGAAAAGTCTTAGAGTTCTGAAAACCTGCCCTTCCCCCATGGAGCGCCGTGCCTCTGAGCCTTTGCGCATGCTGTTCCCTCTGTATGGAATGTCCTCACCCCGGAATGCTTTACCCGCAGCCTGCGTGTCCTCTCTCCTGTGCAGCCCTATTCTGGCTGTCCACCCCGATGGCCAGTCCACCCCATTGCTCTCACTCCACCATCTGACTAAGACACCTTGCTTATTTCCTGTGTGCGGCAGGGCCTTCTCAGTTGCAGGTGACAACTGAAACACATGTCAGCAAAGGGTGACTTCCTGGTTTTTGTAACTGGGAAGACCAGGCTGTGCCTGGAGCGAGAGGCTCAGAGACATCCTTTTTCTCTCTAAGACACAGCCACTGCCAGAGGGGAAGGGAGGCTCAGAGCCACTCGTGGAGGATCTACTTTGGCCTCATCACACTTGCCTTTGAAACTGCTGTGATCAGCCCATCGTGAAGATTCCAAGGAACTTGCCCAAGTTCCGACAGCTAGTAAATGCCGGTTCCTGTCTGCCCCACCGTTCCTTCTCCCCGTCTTCCCTCTTGTCCACTTCGCTGTGATGTCAACCCAAAGAGGGACTGCCCAGGGCAGCCTTCCTTACCTGTCTGGCCTCCCTCAGCCCCTCAGAATGCTCTGTCCCCTCCCTCCTAGCCCTGGGCACAGCTGTAACTTTCTCAGGACAAATCTCGGGTTAAGTCTCTCTTTAACACTGGACTATAACCTTGAAAGGACAATACTTACATACACTCTTGCATTCCTGGCGGATAAAACAGCATTTGGGACGTAACAGGTGCTCAATAAATATTTGCTGAATAAAAGAATAAGAAACTGACATTCAGCCGAAACCGGTTTGGCTCAGTGGATAGAGCGTCTGCCTGCAGACTGAAGGGTCCCAGGTTCGATTCCAGTCAAGGGCACGTACCTCGGTTGCGGGCACATCCCCAGTGGGGGGTGTGCAGGAGGCAGCTGGTCGATGTTTCTCTCTCATCAATGTTTCTAGCTCTCTATCCCTCTCCTTTCCTCTCTGTAAAAAATCAATTAAATATATCTAAAAATAAATAAATAAAATCTGTTTATAAAAAAAAAAGAAAGAAACTGACATTCAAACCCCGTCTCCAAAACCCAAGCTCTCTTCTGACCTCCCAAGTTGGCGTTCTCCAGGACAGGAGGGGAGTGAGGGTGACCATGCGACCCAGTAGGAAGATGGCGTGTAAGCGCGCACGCGTGTAGGACAGTGGCTTGAATCACAGCTGCCTACGGACGGGGAGGAACAACAAGAGAAGCAGGAGCACCGAGCAAGGGCAAGGTGATGAAGAGAATAAAAGTCCTCCCCTGACTGTCTAAGGATCGGGGTCCCAGGGAGCTCCCAGGGCTGTCCGTTGGGGGGGGGTGGGGGTGACACGCTCACAGTTACATTTGACAAGGATCGCTCTGCCTGCCGTTGATCGGAGGCTCACAGAGGCTCACAGCAGGACCCAGAGTGCCCGAACCCAGGAGAGTGTCCCCATAAAACAGGGCGGGGAGGACACAGTCCTGGACAGGGACGGAGAGGAGTGGTCCAGCGCCTCGGAGATGGGGAGACAGGTGGCGAGTGTGCCTGCAGTTCTAGGCGTAGGCATCTGGACAGATGGTCTTGCCATCCCCAACAGCAGAGAGCCTGGGGGAGGTGGGAGGGGGAAAGGATGAGCCGGCTGAGTCTGAGAACTGGGGCCTTGAGGTGTGGCTCCAGGGGAAGCGGCAGGCGTTTCTGAGTGGAGGGGGAGGGTCCAGCCCCCGTTTCTGGACCTCACAGTGGGTCTCAGTGGGGATGAAGCCCCATTCATTTCTCTCCAGCTGCCTTCCCTGAGCTGCACGGGGCAGAGATGGGCGGGTCGCAGGCGGAACTTGTCCACGGAGGCGTGGTGAGATCCTGGAACAGGGCTCTCCCTGCCCAGCCTTTCTCCACCTTTTTCTTTCTTTCATTCTCTCTCTCTCTTTCCCCCCCTTAATTTTAGCCCTGGGCCACCCAGTGAGGCCTCAGTTTCCCCTACTGTGAAGCACCGAGGTGCTATGAATCCATTCCTCTCAGGGTGAATAAGGAGGAAGCCTGTGGCAGAGGGGAGCTCCCCTCCCCCGCCCCCCAGTACCCCTTCCCAGCTGGGCCCCTTCCGCTCCTTGTCTCCGGGTTCCCAGCAGCTATCCCCCAAAGCGCAGAGGCTCTAGAATTGGGGGTGCTGGTAGGAAAGAGGACTCTCTCAAGGCCAGGCGAACCCCCAATCTCAGAAGGAGTGTGAGTGCAGGGGCAGGGGGGGGAGGCGTTCCCAGGAGACAGCCTCCTGCCCCGGGGCCCAGGAGAAGGGAGCGGGTGGGCCTTCGTGGCCGGTTTCAGGGACCCTTCCAGCACCCGCGGGCGTGGGCATCACTGCCCGGTTGTGAGGATGGGGAGCCGAGGCCCAGGGAGGTCAAGGTCCGCGCTCAAGGTCACACAGCCTCGAATCCAGTCCGAATTGGGACTCAGGTCTGGGAGACACCCAGAGTCGCCCGTCCCCCTGTACCCCACAAGCGCTCTCTCCATGCCTGCAGCCCAGTGCTCCCCCCTTCTCCCACCTCCCACCCCGCCCCCTCCCTCCCCTACCCCACCTTCCTGTTTATTGAACATGGTCATGGCCAGCGCGGGCAGCGGGGCTGGGCTGGCGCCTGTTTGTCTTCCCGGGCGCGTTCTGCCCGGCGCGCCGCGGGCCTCTGGCGCTGGGGTGCCCCTGGCACCTGCGGGTTCTGCGGGTTCGTCCCCAGGCTCCGCCAGGCAGGGCGCAGGGGGACCCTGCCCGGGCGCCGGCCGAAAAGCGGGTGAGCAGGAGAGGGCGCCCCGGAACTCGGGAACCCGTGGGGCGCGCGCGCCCAGAGCGAAGAAGACGCGGAGGCGGCGCGGGGCCGGGAGTCAGGGCCCGGGAGCCCGGGAGCCGCGGGGACCCCGGCGGCGCCGCCACCGCCACGCTGGCCTCCAGCCGGCCGCCCCCGCCCCCTCGGCGGTGACCAGCTCCGGGGTGCGTCCCCGGCTCCGAACCAGACGCCGCTCCGCGCTCCCAGGAACAGCCCCGCGGGCCCGGCTACTTCCTGTCCCCGCTGCGGGCGCCCGGCCCCGGCTCCGAAGGGGCGCACCGCGACCCGCCGCCCCGAGGCGCCCGAGGGGAGCAGCGCCCCCGCGCCCCGGGCCCCAGCGCAGCGCACGGTGAGCGCCCCCGGGGGCTCTGGGGTCCTCGGCCCCGGGTTCCCTCGCGCTCCCCCCGCCCGGGTGCCCGATGGGGCCGCCCGGGGGGCACAGGGCCGACGTTTGGAGCTCACGCAGCCCGCCCCTGCCGCCGCCGCCTAGGAGGAGGAGGCCGAGTGCGACATGCTGCCGCGGGGGCGCCCTGGCACGGAGCTCCCCGCGCCATTGCCATCCGGGCCGCGGCCGCCGGCTCCGGGGGGCGCCCTCGACGGCGCGGAGGGGGCGGCGGCGCCGGGGCCCGCGCAGGTGCTCACCGCCGGCCTCCTGACGCTGCTCGTCGTGTGGACGCTGCTGGGCAACGCGCTGGTGTGCGCCGCCGTCGTGCGCAGCCGCCACCTGCGCGCCAGGATGACGCACGTGTTCATCGTGTCCCTGGCCGTGTCCGACCTGCTCGTGGCCCTGCTGGTGATGCCCTGGAAGGCCGTGGCCGAGGTGGCCGGCCGCTGGCCCTTCGGGGCCTTCTGCGACGTGTGGGTGGCCTTCGACATCATGTGCTCCACCGCCTCCATCCTCAACCTGTGCGTCATCAGCGTGGACCGCTACTGGGCCATCGCCAGCCCCTTCCGCTACCAGCGCAGGATGACGCGGCGCGTGGCCCTGGTCATGGTGGGCCTGGCCTGGACCCTGTCCGTCCTCATCTCCTTCATCCCGGTCCAGCTGCACTGGCACCGGGACCAGGCGGGCTCGCGGGGTGCCCCGGACCCGGCCAACGGGACGTCCTGGGGGGACGCGGGGGACCCGGAGGCGCGGGAGGAGAACTGTGACTCCAGCCTGAACCGCACCTACGCCATCGCCTCCTCGCTCATCAGCTTCTACATCCCCGTGGCCATCATGGTCGTGACCTACGCGCGCATCTACCGCATCGCGCACGCGCAGATCCGCCGGATCGCCTGCCTGGAGCGGGCGGGGCAGCGCGCGCAGCGGGGCGGGGGCGCAGCGGACGGGGCGCCCGTGCCCGGCCTGCGGGCGTCCATCCAGAAGGAGACCAAGGTGCTGAAGACGCTGTCGGTGATCATGGGGGTGTTCGTGTGCTGCTGGCTGCCCTTCTTCCTGCTCAACTGCATGGCTCCCTTCTGCAGCCGGCGCGCCGACGGCACAGCCTCAGGCTTCCCCTGCGTCAGTGACACCACCTTCGACATCTTCGTCTGGTTCGGCTGGGCCAACTCCGCCCTCAACCCCATCATCTACGCCTTCAACGCGGACTTCCGCAGGGTGTTCGCCCAGCTGCTGGGGTGCGGCCGCCTCTGCGCCCCTCGCCCCCGGGTGGCCACGGTGACCGGCAGCAATGAGCTCCTCTCCTGCGACCAGGACACGGTCTTCTCCGGGGAGGCCGCGGCCGCCGCCTACAGCCACGTGGTCCCGGGCGAGGGGACTCCCGGCCACAGAGAGGGGGAGGCGGAGGAGGGCCCTCTGAACCTCATGTGCCAGCTCTCTCAGGCTCAGGCGTCCCCAGAGGATGACCCTGCCGCCCAGTCTGTCTGGGAGCTGGACTGTGAGGGGGACACTTCTTTAGGCAAAACGAAGCCTTTCACCTCAAGTGGGTTCCATTAGACTCATACAGATGCCCTTCATGGACATACAGAGCCACCCAGACACTACAGAACATGGAGAACACACACACACACACACACACACACACACACACGTTTACACTCGCACACACACACGTGCACACTCTTACACACATTTACACACATTTACACACACACACACTAAACTGCATACAAATGCCCTTCGTGGATCTACAGAGCTGCCCAGACACTACAGAGTACGGAGAACACACATACAACATTTACACACACACACACACACACACACACACACACGTCCAGTGTTGCAGGATCATCATCGCTCCGCGCTCTGTGTGGTAGCGTTTGTGCTTAGAAACCTTACCTGATTGGTTTGTTGTTGAAAGAATTGGCAGAAGCAATTGGGACAAATTCAGTCTTATATACCCCAGTCTGGCAGGTGTGGACCAACGGTCCTTTTAGAGGTGGTGTTTGGTCCTTACAAAAAAAAAAAAAAGGTATTTGGTCTTAAAAATATACACTCCTTCCTGCCCCTTTAAACGGATGGATGGCTCAGTGCCTTGGGCTGGGCTGCTTTTTAAACAGGTTCAGTGTGTGTGCAGTGCTGATGGGGTGGGCGGCCCTCCTGTATCTTGCTTCCTGGGGCCCGTGCTTAAGCAGCACTGCTCTCCGTGCCCTCTGATGGCTGAGGAATTCTTCCCGACGTGCCCTGGAGTCTAATAAACACAGATTACGTGTGTGATGGTGACTCTCTTGCTTTGCCAGATGGGTCTGCAGGATGCTCCTGCAGAAACCATGAACGCATGCTTTCAAAGTCCGGAGGACCTTGCTGGGTCTGGACGCACATGTTCCTTTACAGACAGCTTGGCCTCAAAGAGGCACGCAGGCCGAAGGATCTTTTTGTTTGTTTCTTGTTAATCCCCACCTGAGAATAGTTTTTCCATTGATTTTTAGAGAGAGTAGGAGAGTGGAAGAAGGAGGGGAGGAGAGAGAGAGAAACATTGATGTGAAAGAAACGCATCGATTGGTTGTGCACCCTCCCTGGCTGGGGTAGGGGAACAAACCTGCAACGCAGGTACGTGCCCTTGACCGGGAATGGACCCATCGACACTTTGGTGGCAGGCTGATGCTCCACCACCGAGCAGCTGGCCAGCGCCTGGGCCAGGGGATCTTCAAGAGCTTCTGATGCCTCAGAATTTTTTATTAGACACGGACTTCTGACCAATCGTGCATCCTGAGGGACTTGGACATGCTGACCTGCTTTGAAAACCAAATCCCAGTTTGAAACAGGGGTTTTTATTTGCAGACAACAAGCAACGAGGGAATGCACTTTAACTAAAACGTAGGAGCGAGAGATGACATTTGAACGAACTTGAAAAACCTATGCATTGAGGGGCTCCCCAAAATGCCCAATGAGGTCCAGTCATCCCCCCTCCTGGAAATCTGCACAGAAAGGGGGGGAGGGGCGTGTTCCAGAACCATCCTGGTCAAGAGCAGTGCACTGCCGTCGGAGCCGAGTCTGAGCACTGTTGGCGAGAGCAAAGGAAATATGGATGTGCAGTTCCGTACAGCCGGCCACCCGTTTGAAGCAGGTTTATCGAGACCCACTCGATGCATTTGGCTCCTCTTAGGGATCACTTCATTGTCCGAGTCCACTGGCCAGCCTGTCTCATTCACTGTAAAGTGTGCAGTGCCCGGCACGTGATGTGTAACAGTTGTTTGTTGAATGAGTAAGTGACTGTTCAGAACGGCGAAATGGAAAGCAGATCCTATTTGAAACATTCATTTTCAGGTATGACTTGGAACATTTCATTTTCCTATATGATTTAGTCAAATTGATGTTGGAATCTGAGTTTCCTTTCTGAGCTCCTGTGAGCCGAGAGCGAAATGGGCCCCCTGGGAAGCACTGGGACGGTGCAAGGTGCCTGCTCTGTGGTTCAGGAAGTGGCTGTGGACACAGCTCCCTGGCCTCAGACTCCGCTGTCCACTGTGCTCCGCGGTGCACATGCGAGTGGACAGAGTCCAGGGGGAAACAAGGCTCAGTGCCCTTTCCTCCCCGGACGGCCTGGAGCGGTCCCTGTGCAGCGAGAAGCCTCTCGCGGGAGAGGAGTCTGCATTGTTTCCCACTCTCTGCTCTGGCGAACCCTGTTAAAAGGGGAATTCCTTATCCCGGCTCTCCCCAGACCACAGTGTCAGGGAACCCCGTTTGAGAAACTCCGCTTGACCTGGACGTCTCAAAAACCGCAGCTGTTTTAGACAGGCGGTTAGAGGCCAAAGCTTTCGTGGCAAACATCGTTCTAGACCCCCGTTCACATCGTCTCTGTGTTGGGAAGTAGGGGCTATGTGGGGATTGTGGAAGCCCCTTCTGAAAAATACCAGTCCGTTCGATTGTTTACACGACCGTGTGGTGGGCACTGTTCCAGGGATCTGGTCACCCAGCCGGGGCTCCGTGTCCTGAGCTGCTTTTCAGGGGGAGAGACACGCAGATGGGCCGGACTGGGCCGGACTGGGCCGGGCGGACGGCCGTGCGTGGCCCCGTGCAGCCTGAACTGTCCCGCCAGGCGGCCGTGATCGATGTGACGCCACGGGAAACGGCGAGAGCAGTGACATAGCTGTGTTACTCGGGGTGATCCAGGAGGGCTTCCTGGAGGAGGCTGATGGAGAGAGACCAGATGAAGCAGTCAGGGTTGGAGCACCTCTCACGCCAGGAGGAAGAGTGCGCCAGGCAGAGGGGCTGGCTCCCGCCTGGGCCTGGGAATGGGGCGGTGCTTGGCACCGGGGAGGAGAGAGAGGCGCTCCTGTGCTGAGGCCCTGGAGCTGTGAGGTCTGTCACACAGGCCCTGTCTTCACCAGGTCGTTCAGCTGACGCTCAGCCGGGGGGCGGGCACTTTATCACCCACTCACGGACGAGGCGATGGAGGCATGAGGAGGCTGACCCACAGCCCAGGACTATGGAGCTTGGGAGCGGCAGAGCTGGGCATGGACCTGGCAGCCCGGCCGTGGAGTCTACACCGCCCGGCAGGGGAGAGGGGCCGCAGGGCACCCCCGTCAGCCTCTGCACTCCACCAGGACCAGAACAGCCCTTGTTCTCGTGTTGGGAGCTGGTTCTCGCGGCGTTCCCATGGTCACGTTGCCCGAGTTGGGGTGGGGGGTGGGGAGAGCAGCAGGCGGCAGCGGGGCAAAGAGCCGCGTCCTGAGCCCGTCCATGGTGGGTCCTCCTATTAACCCCATGTGCTAGCATTTTCCCATTTTACAGATGCGGGCCTTGCGGTCCAGAGCGGGTAGCTGCTTGTCCAATGTCCTGTCCCTGAGAAGCGGTGGGACCAGGGTGAGCACCTGGGCCAGTGGTTCTCAGTTGGGGTGACTTTGTCCTCCAGGGGCCATTTGGTCACAACTGCATGTGGGGTGCTCCGGCCGTCTAGTGGGTTGTGGTTACGGATGCTGCCAAACACCCTACTGTGCACAGGATGCCCCACCCCCCCCAGGACTATTCGGCCCTGAGAGGGCTGACCCAGGCTGGTGGGGTCCAGGTCCCAATGGCCTGTCCACAGAGCGCACTGCCCAGGCTAGAAAACAGCTCCCCTAACTAAAACCACAGTGAGACCCCCCTCACCCTGTCAGAGCGGCTGCCGTCAGCGAGTCAGCAAACAGCATGTGTGGAGAAGGGGAGCCTCGTGCATCATGGTGGGGGCGCAGCCTGGCACAGCTGCCGTGGAAAGCAGCGTGGATGGAGGTTCTTCAACAATTAAACATGGAACTGCCTCATGACCCAGCGATTCCACTTTTGGGAATTTGTCTGAAGAAACCCCGAACACGAATTTGAAGGAATATATGCGCCCTATGTTGGTAGCCAAGATTTGGAAGCAGCCCAAGTGCCCATCGCAGAGGAGTGGGTAAAAAAGCGGTGGCACATCCACACAACGGAATACTACTCGGCTGTAAAGCAGAAGGAAATCTGACCGTTTGCACCCGCATGGATGAGTCTGGAGAGCACTTCGCTAAGTGAAATAAGCCAGGCGGAGAAAGACAGGTACCGTATGATCTCACTCATATGTGGCATCTATTGAACAAACGGAACTAACAAGCAAAACAGAGACAGACTCATAGATAGAGAGCAGGCAGACAGCTGCCGTTGGGAATCGGGGTGCTGAGTGGGAGAGCAGAGGGATTGAGCGAAATAGAAAGCAAAAGGAAAAGCCTATGGGCATGGGCAGTCAGCGTGGTGGTTGCCAGGGGAGGGCAGAGAGGGCAGGTAGAGGAGGGTTTGGGGGGATAAATGGTGACAGAGACCTGACTGGGGGTGGTGACCACACAACAGTGTGGAGATGATGTGTTGTGGGATTGTGCCCCTGAAACCTTTGTAATTTGTTAACCAGGGTCACCCCAATAAACCCAGTGAAAAGAAACAACAAGAAACTCCACAGCCCCAAGTTCAAATGTCAGCTTCCCCCGTTCAGCGGTTGTTTGGATCTGGGCACCTCACCTCGCTTCCGTTTCTTTATCTGAGAAATGGGCTCACCGACAGCAAAGATTTGGGGGGGGATGGAAACTGAATGTGTGGAACACTGAGGTTATTGCTGCATGTTCTCCTCTTCTTCCTTCTCTCTTCTCCTTTTCAGAAGGACTCTATGGTCTGACACACTTGACGGAGCCTTTGGGGTTCCTAGCTTGAGGAGAGCTATGCTGTCCTGGAAGCTGAGGGCTGTGACTCTGCTTCCTCTCAGCCTAGAAGGTGGTGCCTAGCACAGAGTAGGTGCTCTCTCAATGTCAGCCTCCTGACCTTGGAGCCTCTCTCTCTCTCTCTCTCTCTCTCTCACCCCCCCCCTCTCTCTCTCTCTCACACACACACACACACACACACACACACACCTCAGGTGTTTACACAGTGAGTCCCGGGCTGTTTGCCCATGCGGGATGGTCCCCACAGCTGGGCTGATCAGAGACCCGCAGGGCTGCAAGTCACAGGAAGTGTGATACATAATACACATAAATGCTCTTTGATGCCCAGCAGAGTGTGTGCGGTCATCCCCCAGGGCTCACAAACACCTGGAGACCCTTCCAACCTGCCTATTGAAGAGAAGAGAGGCCCTAGCTGGTTTAGCTCAGTGGATTGAGTGCCAGCCTGTGGACTGAAGGGTCCTGGGTTCCATTCTGGTCAAAGGCACATGCTCAGGTTGCAGGCTCAATCTCCAGTGTGGGTCATGCAGGAGGCAGCCGATCAATGATTCTCTCTCATCATTGATGTTTCTCTCTCTATCTCCCTTTCACTTCCTCTCTGAAATCAATAAAAATATATTATAAAGAAAAATGGACACACACACTTATACAAAAGAAGTGACAGGTGACAGGTGACCTGGGGAGGGGCCCAGAGGCTTATCACCCAGAGAGACTTCCCTTGAACTTGGGGGTGGCCTTCTTTCCCACACCCTGTCCAGCTCATGGGGCACAGAAGGGACACGTGAGCAGGTGAGCTGGGAGCACTTCCTTAAACTCACATCTCACTCTCCTCATCCTATTCCAGGCCCATGTGGTGGCAGGAATGACCCGTCCCCACTTGGGGAAGGTCCACGGCCTGATTGGCGAGACACCAAGTGGCAACTGAAAAAATGACGCTTCATCCTAGGGAACAGCGAGGGCCTCTCAGCCATTCCCGCCTCCCGGAGGCCTCCCTCTCCCGGCCTCTCCTTCCCCCCAGCGTGGGGGCTTCGGGGCAGGTGGGCTCCTTATAAGGGCTCTCAGCTCACAGGTGTGCACCCGGGGTGGGGGGAGCCAGGTGGGCCCTGCATCTCCTCTATGACTGGCCTCCGAGAACTACAGACATGAGTCCCTGAGGCCAGACATTGGTTAAGGGGAGGACATCAGACCCCACTTCTTGATGGGAGGGGTGTCCCGGAATTCGAAGATGTTTTACATTTTCTGTTTATTAAAAAATTATCCTATCCAATGAAGACAGAATATGCAAATTGACCATCACTCCACGACAAAAGATGGCCGTGTTCACAGCCCATAGGGAGGGAAAATGCAAATTGATGTGACAGAGATGGCTGGGCCTCTGGGCATCGTATGTGCATGCAGGCATGGAGCAGCCAGGGCAGGGCGGGACACCTATTCTTGCACAAATCTTTGTGCCTTGGGCCTCTAGTTCTGATATAATATCAGACTTACAGAAAAGTTGCAAAATATTACAAAGGAATTTCTAAATGCCTTTGATTCAAGTCCCCCAAACGTTAACATTTTGCTATGCTACTTGCTTTTTTCCTCTCTCTCTCTCCACTTAAGATACAATGTCCATATACTCCCAAATATTTCATACTTCAGGGCATTTTTTTCTACAAGCAAAGAGTTTTCTTTCTTTTTAACATATATTTTTATTGATTTCAGAGAGGAAGAGAGAGAGGTAAAGAGAGATAGAAACATCAATGATGAGAGAGAATCATTGATTGGCTGCCTCTTGCACATTCCCTACAGGAGATGATCAAGCCCACAACCCGGACATGTGCCCTGACCAGAAATTGAACCCGTGACCTCTTGTTTCGTTCATAGGTCAATGCTCAACCATGGAGCTATGCTGGCTGGGCAGGAATTTTCTTATCAAATCTTCAGCTCTTATTCAGAGTTCATGATGATGTCCTTTGGAACAAAACCCGAGACCCTGTTGCACTGAGCCGTTGTATCTCTTTAGATCGTCTTTATTCGGAAACAGCTCCTGCCCATCTCTCGTGACTTTGACTTTTACAAGGAACACCCAGCCAGGCACTTGAAAGAATGTCTGCTGTTTCCTCCTGAGTAGTCTGAGCCTTGGGCGGGGACACCATGGAAACGATGCTGAGTTCCTCCTAGATCATCGTGCCTGGGGGATCTGCCATGAGCAATGTTAACTGCACCCCCCCCCCCCCAAAGCTCTGTGTACCCCCTGCAATGTGTACGTATTCTTTGGAGAGGTACTTGGAGGCTGTTGAAATACCCTCTTCATCGTCCAACTTCCGTTGGTTTTAACATCGATGAAGGACCCTCCCCCGAGGCAATGATGATTGTGTTGCCAAAGGGCGTTCTTGAAAAAGTCCACCATCTTAGTATTGTGGGTCTTCTCTAAGGCAAGGCATTTCTCTCCTGCTTTCCTTGTTTGCAGCAGCAGGGTGGATTCTGGGATGCCTGACTTTTCCAGTAGGTTGTAACCCTTTACGCTCTGTGTTTATCATGATGTCTGTATGGCCCCCGGTGTGGCCAGGGGGAGGGCTTTGAAGTCAGCTCCTGTGTCCTTCATTGTTCTCCCAGCTGTTTGCTATTTGTTGGTGCAGGACACCTGGTGTATCCCCTGCCTGAGCCCTGGACTGGGCCATGTCTCCTACACACCCATTGCTCTCAGCAGAGGGAGGGACGTAGGAATCTAACCCTGGGCCCTGGGGTGTCATTGCTCCTTTGGGGACACAGCTGCTAGGCCCCTAAGGGGACAGAGCTGGGAACCAGACACACTCCTATGTGCAGCTGCTCAGATCCATAAGCACCCGCGTCTATTTCTGTGCCTCGCTGTATACGCATGTTAAGTCCCACGGGTTCATTCAGATCCTTTATGGGCATATTTTGAAAGAATGACCCCTGGCTTAAATTTTTACTTCCTTCATTTCTTAGTTTATGAGACCAGGAAGTTCAAGGAATTCAGTTACCTGCCCAGGGTGTGTTTTCCCCTCCCATATTAAAAAAGGGGGTAGGGTTATGGGACAAGACACATGGCACATGTGAGGCCATGCATGCAGTGAGAATTCGGAAGCCATCAGCTGTGTGTGATCGGGTCTCTAAGGCCCAAGAGCAAGGGCAGGCCCGCTCTGTGTCCGGGTTGCCCAGGGCCGGGAGCTCAGGGGCCAAGATCCAGGCGAGGGAGAGAATGAATCAACAGCGGCCCAGACGCAGCCACACCTGGAGCAGGAAGAGATGCCGAGCTTGATAAGGAGATAAACGGTTGGGAGCAGGGAGGGGTCAGAGGAGAATGTCCTGTCCTTCTTTTTGTTAAATTTATTTATTTGAGAAAGAGAGAGAGAGGTGGATTTGTTGTTCCACTTATGTATTCATTGTTTGCTTCTTGTATGTGCCCTGATCGGAGGTTGAAGCCACAACCTTCGCCGATCGGATGATGCTCTAACCAACTGAGCTACCTGGCCACGGCCTAAAGGAGAATGTTCTCGAGGCCAGATGGAAGCCCTGGAGAAGGCCAATGTGAGAAGAACTCACAGGAGCATGAGGGTCCCTGCTCACAGGTGGGCACAGAGCTGGTACCAAAGTGAGAGGAGGCGCGTAGGGAGGGGACGCATGCTTTTTGCTTGAAGGAGGGACGTACCTGCTTGCGTGTGGAGGGCAGACTGAGGCAGCCTCCGTGAGGACCTCCAGTGACCGCTGCCTCCGGTCCTCTCCCTGAGGAATTGCCTCCGCTTGAGTGTGGCTGAGCCTCACGTTTTGCGTCTCATGAACAGAATATGGCCAACGTGATGGATGGATGCCACCTCTGGGTTTAGGTTCCGAAAGGACAGTTCTTTCCATCTCAGCCATATTTCTGGCCCTTTCTCTTATTTTTTTTTTAAATATGTTTTTATTGACTTTTAGAGAAGAAAGGAGAGGGATATATAGAGGAACATCTATGAGAGAGAAACACCATGGATCGGCTGCCTCCTGCACGCCCCCTACTGAAGATTGAGCTGGTGCAACCCGGGCACATGCTCTGACCAGGAATTCAACCAGTGACCTCTTGGTTCCTGGGTCCGTGGCGCTCAACCACTGGGCCACACCGGCCAGGCGCCCTTTCTCTTTCTTGTTTGGATGGAAGCCAGCTGCAATGCTGTGAGCTGTCCTGTGGGGAGGGCCAGGGGCAAGAAACTAAGGGAGGCCTCTGGCCAACAGGCACCCAGGACCCGAGCCTGCCCAAGCCATGTGGGTGAACTTGGAGGTGAAGCCTCGCCTCAACCTGTAGCCCAGGCTGGCACCCTGAGGACTGCCTGGGAGAGACCCTGCCTGAACCAGAGCACCCAGCGCAGCGCGGCCTGGGCTCCCGGCCCACAGGAGCAGGGAGCTAATTCACTCCCGCTGTTTCCACTGCTCTGCGTTGCGCTGATTTGTTCCTGAGTCACGGACGCCTCGCTCAGAAGACTAGGAATGTGTGTGCGCCTTTGAGCTGGGGGTGGCGTGGGGAAGGGTGCTCCCTGTCCTTGGGCATCTGTTTCCAAAGGAGACCACCATTTTGGTTCTTACAAGGGTATTTCTTGGATCACATGATCTCACACATCTAGAGGAAATAATGAACAACATAAACTGATGAACAAAAACAGACCCATAGAAAGAGAAGCAGCAATCAGACTCTCAAACCTCAGAGGGAAAGTAGGGGAGGGTGGGAGTAAGGGGGAGAGATCAACCAAAGGACTTGTGTGCATGCATATGAGCCTAACCAGTGGCCATGGACAAGGGGATGGGGGCATAAGTGGGGAGGGGTTTGGGATGGGAATGGGGGGATGAGGACAATTATGTGATACCATAATCAATAAAAAAACAAAACAAAACAAAACAAAAAAACAAAGGAGACCATCAGCCCCAAAATGTTCCTCCCCAGTCGCTCCTCCAGTGTAAACGGCATTGGTGACATTATGCTTTCCCCACCACACCTCCCGTGAAGATGGGACATCGTTCCCTTGCTTGCGGATTAGATATAGACACTCGGATGCCCAGGACTTGACTCATCCTGATGGAAAGAGAGTGCGGAGAAGGGTAATTTACAACGAACAACCGGGAGCTCCCAGGGACAAACCAGCATTTCCAAGGCTGGTTCGTGTTTGTTTTTGGAAGTCTACAAAAGAGAGTTTTGTTTTGTTTTCTGCGCCAAGCGGCAGGAAGCCATTTTCAAAGAAGAGAGAAGGGGGGAGAGGAGACTTCAAAAACGAACTGGAAACAAACTCAGAGGCACCGGGTCTCCATCACGGTAAACTCCTGCGGCGAGAGAGGCTGTTCAACTACAATCCTGAACCGAGGCAACTTCTGCTGACATGATCGGGACATTTCGGGCAACAAAGATGGAGTGTTGGGCAAGGAAGCGGGGAATTTGGGTTTGAGACCAGTTGTGTGTTTTTTTCTCATTTTTATTTATTTATTTTAAAAGATTTTTTAAAATGGGTTTTTAGAGAGGTAAGATTTTTAGAGAGGAGAGAGAGAGCAAAACAAGTAAGAGGGAAACATCAATCGGCTGCCTCCTGCACGCCCCCTACTGGGGATTGAACCTGGGTTACGTGCACTGATGGGAATCAAACAGTGACCCCTTGGTACATGGGATGGTGCCCTACCAACTGAGCCGTACTGGCCAGGGCCCCACTGTGTAATTTAAGTAAATGATTCAATATCTCCTGAGTTTGGTCTCCTCACCTCTAATAATGAAAACCATCATGCCTACATCACAGGGCCATGATTAGTGTAAAAAAATGCGCATTTCCTAGAGTTTACCCCCAGCCAGATGCCATGCTTGCACCTGTGCCCAGGAGTCTCATGGATCCTGTGGGGGTCAGAACAGGTCACCCTGAGGAGTGCCTCTGCAGCATGTCGATTGTTTTGAGCTAAAGGCAACCTAAACCCTGTGGTCTCCAGGAAACTCTGCTCTGTCTCTTAACTACCTAGGACAATTTGAATTAGGGCCTTGCCCATAATAAGAGATGGACAGAGATAACCTTTTGAACTATCTCCATGGTAGGGCAAACTACAAATTACTGAACATCTGTTCTTCTTATCGCTAACATCCTCCCCTTGGAAGCCCTCAGGTGTCTTACATCATCTCTACCTAGCTCAGAATGTCATAGACACCTCATTTCCCCTTTCTGTCTCTGAGCCTGTCAGGTACGTGAGGTTCCCATACAGACACATGTAGTTACATTTGGTTACTCTTCTCTTGCTAACCTGTCTCATTAGAGCAGCTGGAAGAACCTCAGTGGTTAGAGGAAAGTCTCTTTCTTCCCACAATCCTTTGTGGCAGCTTGCTGTGGTCTAAATGCTTGTGTCCCCCTCTATTTTACACACTGGCATCCTAACCCCCAAAGTGATGGTATTAGAAGGTGGGGCCTTTGGGAGGTGCTTAGGGCAAGAGGTCAGAGTTCCCATGATTGGGATTGGTGCTCTTATAAAAGAGATCGGAGGGAGTTCCCATCCCCTCTGCCATGTGAGGTTGCAGCTACAGCAAACACAAGGCTGTCTTGGAAACAAGCTCTCGCCAAACACTGAATCACCAGCACCTTGACCCTGGAGCTCCCAGCCTCCACGCTGTGAGGGATGAAGTTCTGTTGCGTATAAGCCACTTAGTCTGCGTTATCTACCCTAATAAAAGAGAAATATGTAAATTGATTATATGTCCAAGACACCCTCAGCCAATCAGGAGTGAGTATGCAAATTAACACAACAAAGATGGTGGGTTAATTTGTACACACAGACCCGGAGCCAAGACTGAAGGCTCCGGCCCCAGCGAAGATTGAAGAATGAAGACTGAAGATGACTGAAAACTGAAGAGGCTTGGCTTCTCTCTGTGGCTGGAGCAAAGGCCTGGGTCCTGGGTGCCGGCAGCCAGGGGAAAAATGGCCTATTGTACGACCTTCATGCAATGGGCCTCTAGTTTTGTTATAACAGCCCAAGTGGACTGAGACACAGCCCTGTGCATAGGTGTGCTTATTCCATTGTACAGCTGGAGATGCTCTGCAGAGAGGTTCAGAGAGGTCACTCTGCTTGCTTCAGGTCACACAGCCTAAGACATGGCGAGGTTTGGCTTGACACTACTCCACATGGTACGGATGTGATGTGCAAACAAATTGCAAAACCAAACCAAACCCATAAGTCTCAGAGTTGTCCTGCCCTCTGCCCTGTACCCCGTGCCAGGAGCCCGGAATTAAAGACCCATAGGCAGCGAGTTCCGTGGAGCCCTCAGTGGTGCTGGAGGAGGAGCCTGGTGGTGGTAGAAGGTGGGATGATGCTTTAGACTCAGCTTCGGACTCATGTGGAAGCAGTGTGTGGGCCATCCAGGCGGGTGTATGAGGGGAGGACCGGAGCAGAGGGCTGGACCTGGGTTCCCGGCACCAAAGATAACCGCCAACATTGGCCGCTTAGTTGGTGCTGGGCACTGTGCCAAAGGTTTTGGGGTGTCAATCCAGTCAGTCCTCACAGTGGCACAGGGACATGGCTGCTCTCGGTGTCCCGGCTGTGCAGAGCAGCGAGGGGACCTGCCTCTCAACCACATGCAGGCAAAAGCGAAAACCTCAGGGAGAACAACCTCGGATGTCCCAGGCCTTCCTCTTTGGGGGTTCCTGGCTCAATCTCGCCCCTCCAGCTCTAATGTCCCCTCTACTTAAACCATTTCAGTCTCCTAAGAGCTCCCTCACCGCACTGTTGTTTGCTTCGCACGAGTTCTCCTGGCTCAGTGTGTGCCAGCAGTGTTCTCCCCGAGCCGGACGCACTCTCTGGTGGTTGGGCTCAGGGACCCTCAGGAAAACAGCTTCGCATGCCAGGAGGAGGGCTGGAAGCCTCACTTCCGGATCTGAAAGACAGCAGGAAAGGGTTGGGTTAGGGTTAGGGATAGGGTTAGGGTTAGGATTAGGGTCCCTCGCCCCGCCCTCAGTCTCCTGCACAAGTGCAGGCCAAGTTCATGCTCTCCGTCCCCAGAGGACCAGGGCCACGAGGGAGCACCCTGATGGTCCCAAGGGCACACTTTATTGGGTCCGTGCCACACGCACAGGCTGCGTGCGAAACATTCTATAAACATGAATTCGTGTGATGCTCACCACAAATCCAAGAGGCAAGAACAATGGATAGGACCGCGTTGCCAATGACGAGATTGAGGATTGGAGAGGTTCAGTGACTTGCTCAAGGCCACACAGCGAGTGTGGCAGATCGGAGTCCTGAGGGCCCGGGAGGACCCTCATCTACCCCATCAGGCCACACTCCGTGCCCCAGAGCCCAGTCTCCGTACCAAACACCTGCCTGTCGGGGCTCATGCTCCTGTGGGGGAGAGGGGGAGCCCCCTTCTCCTCTTGGTTCTAGTGGCTGGTCGAGTAATTTAAACAACCTACAGTGGACAGACCCGGAAAAAATCCAATGCGACACCTACGCACAGGGACCTCTCCTGAACATGACGGATTACAGACAGTGGCTGTCCCAGAGGCAGAAGGAGGCGGAGGAGGAGGAAGTGAGGCAGTTTACAGGGAAATGAAGAGGGTTAATGTTTAGTAAAAACTGTTCGCCGGGCCTGGTGGAGACAATGCGCTCCGGAGAGGACTTTGATCAAACGGGCCTGTCGAGGCTCCCCAGCCCCCCCTCCGGCCTGCCACACCTCACTCAGGTGAGCCCGGCGGGCGGCCTGCCTTCCTTCCACATTCTTTCAGGCAGTTAGGGGGAGGCCAAAGGTTCCTCCTGAGCCTCCTGGCCCTCAAAAATAACCGCTTGAAAGAATTGATTTTCCCAAAGGGCATGTTTGGGGGTGGCCAACTCTGCTCCCCATTCCCTCCCTTAGGCCTGAGTCCTGGGGCGCAGGGGGACCCTCATCTATCCCATCCGGGCAGATCCATCCCATCCCATCTCATCTTTTCTTTTCTTTTTTCTTTTTTTTAATATTTTATTGATTTTTAACAGAGAGGAAGGGAGAGAGATAGAGAGCTAGAAACGTTGATGAGAGAGAAACTTCAGCCAGCTGCCTCTTGCACACCCCCTACCGGGGATGTGCCCGCAACCAATGTACACGCCCTTGACCGGAATCGAACCTGGGACCTTTCAGTCCGCAGACCGACGCTCTACCACTGAGCCAAACCGGCTTCGCCATCCCATCTTTTCTTGAGCAGCCCTGGTCACAAGGCTTTGAGGTCGGTAAGAGCGTTTTTCTGCTCCTGCCATCGTCATCTGTCGCTACTCCCCAGACCACAGCTCCCCATGGCCGCGGCTGTGCTAGGCCTGTGATCATCACGAACGCAGGGGCCCTGGTTCACGTGGAGGCACCGAGTGCAAAGGAATGACGTGAATGGGGCTGACCAGATGCCTCGCCGGAACGTGTGTCGCCTGTGGGCTCCTCGGCCGCCCCACAGGCAGCCTGGGGCGTCGACCAGCTTTACCTGAAGCTGCGTTCCTGGTCTCTAGACCCGAGGCAGGTGGCTTCCCCCTGGTTCTGAAACTCTGCCCCCACGTGGCCCTGGGTTTGGTTGTCTGGAGGCAGCAGAGCGCAGGAGGTCAGGCTGGCGGGAGTGTGCGGTGCCGGAAGGAAGCCAGGCTTAACGAATGGACTGGTCCCCTTCCCTTGCACAGAGCCTGCCTCGGACGCGGCCAGCCCGGGAAGGCGGGGGGAGCTGAGTCATGTGGGCGCCCTGCCAGCCCCAGAGGTCGGGACGGGGGCGCTGTGGGAGGCAGCCAGACAGACAAGGGCAGAGCGAGGACGCTGGGCCAGGTCCAGAGGGTCACCAGGGCGGAAAGCACCAGGTGCCTAGCAACAGGCAGACAGTTGTAGGGTGGCACCCGTCCCCAGGTTGGCCTTTCCTCCCAGCATATCGGGTGATGCGGTTTGCACCCCTGACCTTTCCTCCCTGGGCTAACCACTAGGCCCCCGTTGTGTTTCAGCTCCAGGCCCGGAAAAGCAGCAAAAGCAGACATCAACCCCCCGAGCTTAGATAATGGCCCGCTGCCCTGGCTTCGACCAATCAGTGGAGACCCTGACCCTGAAGGACCCACCTGGGGAGCTGCTGAATGTTCTATGGAGAACTTCCCTGGGGCCTCCCTCCCCTACACTCTCCGCCCTTAAAACCTTAGGGTGAGGACCCAGCAGCTCTCCCTCCTGGGAGTTCCCCTGGCCTGTGACTTTCTCCCCCCGCCTCCTGCCCCAGGGCTCAATTTTCCTTCCTCCCTTCTAAGCTCCAGGGGCCCTTCTTCTGGCTCTACAGCTTGATCCTGTGCCCATTTCTTCTACACGTTATATCTTGCACCTCTGCAGCTTTCTAAGTAGGTGATTGAGGCTTGGCTCTGAATTCTTTCCCAGCCAGATCTCACCCGGGGCCTTTCTCACCTCCCCCAGCAGCGCCAGTGGGGGTCAGGCGGCAGGAATTCAGATTCCTCTCCAGGCAGGCACGCTGACAGGGCACTCAGAGGACGGGACAGAAGAGTGAGAACTGGACAATGGGAGGTGTCCCGTTGGCCAGACTGACCTCACGATGGGGCACTGGATGGGGAGGCAGCTGCGTTGGAGGCTGAGAGCACAGGAAGCCTGGTGCAGAGGGGAGGCCGCTGACGTAGCCCTGGTTACCGCGCAGGCGAGTCCTGGGCCCCAAAGATGCTCACATCCCAGTTCCCAGGGCCTGCGCACGGTACCTTCTATGGCACAAGGGGGCACATTCCCGTATATGGCAAGAGACGTGATGGAGTTAAGGATCGTGGGCTGGAGGGATTATCCCGAGAGGCCAGGTCATCACGGGGCTGAGCCGGCATCTGCTGGTTGGCTCCTGACTGCAGCACTTCTAAGGGTGCCAGTGCCCCAGGCTGTCCCACAGTGTGACCGTGGCGCCTGGCCCGGCTGGTTGGCTGCGCTTCTCTGTCCTTGTAGCCCTCTTCCCAAGCTGCCTTTGCCAGAGCAGTTGAGAGTCTAGTGTAAGGTGACCAGACGTCCAGCTTTTGGCGGGACAGTCCTGATTTTTAACAATTTGTCCTGCGTCGTTTTAAAAAAGTCCCGATTTTTGGAAAGAATGCACGACAAGCTAGGGAACAGCGGGAGAATGGGAAGGGAATATACGGTTTTTTCGGCGGCCATGTGGCTATTTAGCCAGGATATGAGTTTTATATTATTTTTGTTAATTTTATAATGTTAATTGTTGATCAGTTGTTAGAATTCACTGAAATGAGAAATATGCCAAAGAATAAAATAATACTATACATAAATTTTTATTTATTATATTTGTAAATTGTACTTATGTTGAAATTTAAAAAAATATATTACAATACTATTTTTGCGTTCTATGAAAATTTTTGTTGCTCCATAGAGACCAAATTTTTAATCAAGAACGCTCTCACCCCCTACCCTTCCGGTCAATGGTGTCCTGCTTTACCAATGTTAAAATCTGGTCGCCTTAGTCTAGTGCCATAAAGCAGATCTTAACAAATATAAGCAGCCCCAGAGAGAAGTGGAAATATCATACATCACCCAGAGGCGTGCTGCCGGCTGGCTGGCCCCTTTAACTTACACAGGTCTGGGGAGAGAGGCTCCTGGCCCTGACACCCAGCTCGGAGAGCCGGATCCCCACCAGCTCTCATCTGCACTGCGTGCCTCCTCCCTCAGGACGCCCTCATCATCTCCTCCCACCATCACAAAACATTGTTAGCCAGAGGACATGGCAATTAAAAAATTGCTGAAACTGGTTTGGCTCAGTGGATAGAGTGTTGGTCTGCGAACTGAAAGGTCCCAGTTTCCATTCTGGTCAAAGGCATGTACCTTGGTTGTGGGCACATCCCCAGTAGGAGTTGTGCAAGAGGCAGCTGACTGATGTCTCTCTCATCAATGTTTCTAATTCTCTATCCCTCTCTCTTCCCCCTGTAAAAAGTCAATAAAATAATAAATTAAAAAAATTCCATATACACCAGCATTCCTTCCCCTCACCTTTCCTTTTCTGTTTTTAAATCCTCACCCAAGGACATTTTTGCCATTGATTTCTAGAGAGTGGAAGGAAAGGAGAAAGGAGGAGAGAGAGGAACATCAACCGGAGAGAGACACATCGATTGGTTGCCTCCCCGGCTGGGCCCAGGGAATTGAACCTGCAACCCAGGTACGTGCCCTTGACTGGGAATCCAACCCACGACCCTTGGGTCTGCAGGCTGGTGCTCTCACCACTGAGCAACACAGGCCGGGGCTTCCCTCACCATTCTAGTAGACGTGCACTGAGCTGGAGCGCCCGCTCTGCCTTACCTCCTGTTGGCTGTGGGATCCTGGCAGGCGCCCTGGTGGTAGACACCCCTGGCTCTTTCAAGGAAACCTTGCCCATGTCTCACTACTCCACATGAAGCGGTTTTCCAAACACTCCAACCGTTCACGCTGACAGTGTGTGCCGGAGGGGGCCCTGAGCCAGGCTGAACAGATGCCTGTGGAAGGAGAAGAGGAATGGTGGGGTCGTAGAGGCTGCTGAGTCCACAGGAGGGTGGGCAGTTGAGATTTAGGTTGGTCCTCATCCCTCTCTGACCCTTTGGAGGGACTTTAGTTGGGGGGGCGGGGAGTCTGTGCACCGGAACACCAGTGTCCCAAGGCTGCAGGCACCGGAGTAAGGCAGCTCCGGGCACTTCAGGATGCTGTGGTCGGGGGCTGTCTTTTCCCTCCTGAGGAGCGCCCTGGTGCTTTGGTGTCAGCGCGGGTCCCCCACCCCCCTATGCCCCGCAGCAGCCCAGTGATCAGAAGCCACAGCTTCCCGGTCAGCTTCCCCTCACAGACGGCCACAACGTCCGAGATCCCGCATCCCAACACCCACTGCTACCAGGGCCTCCTGCACGCCCCACACTGGGGATCGAGCCCACCCCGGGCCTGTGCCCTGACGGGGAATCGAACTCTGACCTGCTGGTTCATAAGTCGATGCTCAATCACCGAGCCACGCCGGCCGGGCTAAAGCCACACTTTCTTCTTTCCTGTGACGCTGTGACTGGTTGGTGAGCCTTCTGCTGCTCTCCTGTGCACTCACCCGCACAGCTGCCTCCGGGCGGAGGCCACCTGGGCGGGCTCAGCCTCGTATGGGTCCTTCCTTCCCCAGGAGGCTGGCCTGGGCTCCCGCACACCGTGGCATCAGCATCTAAGAGGGGAAGCCCTGGAGCACAAGCCCCCATCGAGCTTCTCTGCCCGTGTCACGTTTTCTGAGTCTCCGTGGCCCAAACACGCTGCATGGATTCCACGCGATGGAGGATGACACAGGGCTGAGACGCTGCGGGCCACCACAGGGGAGCGGGAGGCGGGCTGTCACCGTGGAAGGGGTCGGTGTCCGGGTGGGTCCCGGGGAGAGGAGGGGAGATGCATATCAGAGCAGCTGCTCTGGAGACAGGGGGCTGGGCCAAAGAGGTCCTGGAGAGCAGTGCTGGGAACATTAAACATGGCGGGACCTGGAGCGGGGAGCTCAGGGTTTGGCTCAAATGAAGGAACCCAGGAATGTATGCTTCACAGGTTTTCTCTCTCTCCTCAGAGAGATTATCCGGTCAGGGCACAGGCCCTGGGTGTGGGCTCGATCCCCAGTGGGGGGTGTGCAGGAGGCAGTTGATCCATGATTTTTTCTCACCATGGATGTGTCTCTCTCTCTCTCCCTCTCCCTTCCTCTCTGAGACCAATAAAAATAGATATATTTTAAAAGACACTGTTGCTTTAAGCTGCCAGAGGCGATACCGTGGAGGTATTTTGCAAACTTGAACAGAAGGGGAATGAACGTTGTCAGGCAGAAAACCCAGGTCAGCACCCCAGACAGCTCCGAGACAAAGCGTCTGCACCCGGAGAATCCTGAACAGGAGTCCCTGCCGCCTGGCTGGGGCCCAAGGGAGCAGCTGCCTGGTGTCTAGACAACTGGACCAGCTCGATCCATTCCCATTTGCCGGGGTTGCTTCCTGTGGTGACTGTCTGAACAGAGTTTAGGTTTGATCATGAGTACAAGGAACCCCAAGTGAGAGAGGGTCTGGCTCTCGTAAGCAAAGGCTGTTGCTAGGCAGGTCGGGCTGTCATGGCCCCGCTGCTCCAGGAAGTCCGGACCCTGGATCCTCACTGCTCACTGCCCCGCACCCTTAGGGGGTCCTTCAGCTTCAATCTCAGGTAGGTGGCCAGTGTGCCTGTCACTGCACCCACATGTTTTCATTGGCTCCTCCCTCCAATAAAGCAATGTTTCTGGTGCCCAGTATGTACCAGAAAGAGCTAAAGCCTGGCCAGCATGACTCAGTGGTTGAATGTTGACCTATGAACCAGGAGGCCATGGTTTGATTCCCTGTCAAGGGGACATGCCAGGGCTGCGGACTCGATCCTGTGTGGGGTGTGCAGGAGGCAGCGATCCATGATTCTCTCTCATCGTTGATGTTTCTCTCTCCCTCTTCCTTCCTCTCTGAAATTAATACAAATATTAAAAAAAAAAAAAAAAAAGGCTAAAAGGCATCAAAAAGTCAGCATTCGCCCTAGCTGGTTTGGCTCAGTGGATAGAGTGTTGACCTGCAGGCTGAAGGGTCCTGGGTTCGATTCCAGTCAAGGGCACATGCCCGGGGTTGTGGGGTCTATCTCCAGTTTGGGGGAGGGCATACAGGAGGCAGCCAATCTCTCTCATCATTGATGTTTCTATCTCTCTCTCCTCTCCCTTCCTCTCTCTAAAATCAATAAAAATATTTGTGAGTGTGTGTGTGTGTGTGTGTGTGTGTGTGTTTTAAAGTCAGCATTCTTGGGATTCTGAGGAAGAGAGAAGCTTTTTGAGACATCGTGCAGAGAAACAGCCAAGATGAGCCCTGGCTAGCCTGGGCGGGGTGGGGCAGTGTTTGAGTCCAGCACGGGCTGCCCGGGGTGATTGTGCTGCAGGAAGATCGTGGGTTTTACAAACAGAAGGTTTGGGCCACCGCACGTCAGCAGGTCTACGGCACCACGTTTCCCGGGAAGACGCCGTGGAGACCATTGAAATGACAGCTCAAGATGGATAACGTGTAATACACTTTGTTGATAAACAGTGGCAGGGCTGGGGAGGACGGGCTCCCGTTCTGGAAGAAGTCGTGCTGTGGATAAAATGCTACCACACCGCGTCGCACGCGACAGAGAAATCGTGCGTGAAAGGAACAGTCGGTGGGTGTGGCAAGCTTCTCTGCTGTCTTAAGAAATTGCCTCCCAACCTTCTTGCCTCTCCAACCTTCAGCCATCACCGCCCCCCCCCCATCAATTACAGCCACCAACCCTGAGGCAAGACCCTCCCCCAGCAAAAAGACTGACCACATCTGTAATCACCACCACCACCACCAAGGAAAAGACTGCAGCTTGCTGAAGGGCTCAGAAGACGGTTAGCGTTTTTTGTTTTTGCAATAAATAGCTTTTAATTGAAGTATGTACATATTTCAGACATAACGCAATTGCACACAAGATAGACGCCACAGGGTGTAAAAATAACTCTTATGTGCACCAGGAAACCACGTGTGTGTGAGACTCGTTTATTGAGACTTGCTTTACGTGGTGGCCTGGAGCTGAGCCTGTAGACCCTGAGCTGAGTGTGTGTAGATTTCTGTGCCTCTGGGAACCCTGCCTCACACGCCATCTTCCAGCGGCATCTCTTCCAGGATCGGCAGCCACGAGGCACACGCGGGGCAGACAGCACCAGGCCATCGCCGCGTCCTTCCCCTCCACTCTGTGCAGCCGCAGAACCAGTCTTAACATTGTTGATGGTTCCCACGGAAAAGCGTGCCATCTACCGAAATGTTACTTCTTGCATCGGCCTCCTGAGACTTCACTGTGGGGTCCTCTCTCTGGTTTCTGGACACATCTGGCCCTCAGAGGTGACTGTGTTTCAGGGCTGGCGGCCTTGAGCCCCATGGGACAGCCAAGGCAGGCAGAGCCGGGTGGGGATGGCAGCAGGCTCCTCTGAGTCAGAGGTCCACAGGGCAGGCCAGAGATGGGGACCAGGCATTTGCCAGGTTGTCTGAGAAATCCTTTACCTAAGTCCTGAACATCTGTGCCCAGGACCCGGGCCTGGGTTCCCTGGGGACTCAGGATCGGACGGTGGCAGCTCCTGGCTGCGGCAGGCAGAGCAGGGACTCAAGGCCTGTGCCCCACGGCACTGCGATCCTCCCAGAAAGCATCGGAGGGCCCGCTCCTCGATTCCAACTCGGAGCCCTGGGCTCAGGTGTGAAGAGGGCGGGCCGGGGATCCGTGTAGGAGAATGCGGGGTCTGCTAAGACACAGGGTGGCCGCTTCCAGCTTCTGGGAGAGTCTGGGGGACACAGCCGTGCACGAAACCCACATGGTTGCAGTATTAAGTGAGCAAAGTTTCACTTTTAAGTACTTCATAATGTTCAACATGTCGGGGGATCTTTGGCTTTCTGAAATGGTGAGACCATCGTGAGGACCAGGGGTGGGGAACATCCGGCCCGCAGGCTGCATAAAACCCCAGGAACCACGTGCTCCAGCCCTGCCAAGGTGTCCGGGGTGTGCTAATGAAATGCTTGGTCAAATAGAACAGGCTGGTTTTTAAGTGGATGATTCTGTATGTATGGCCTGAGGACGATGTCACAGACATCCGAGTGGCCCTCGGCAGAAAAAAGGTCTCACCCCCGTCCTGCCCCGCCCACCCCCGTGGTTTAGACAATCCCACTTTTGACGTGATTGTCCAGCGTGGAGGAGGCCTCTGGTTCCGGCCTGTCTGTGGCCTTGTCGTCGGCGACGGCCGAGTCTGTCTTCTCTGCTGGTGGGTAGGCCTTGTTCCTTTTGGCAAATGCCTGGCTGATTTCGGCATGGGTTCGATTTTTGGTCTCAGGGAGGACAATGAATAAGTAGACAGCACCCGCGAGGCAGATGAAGGCAAAGACCAGGAAGCAGTAGGTGCCCAGGCTTTTCTGTGGGAAGGCGGAGACAAAAGCGTCAGCTAGACAAACATCACACTGGGCACGAAACCACCTCTGAGCAACTGTTTTTTGTTAAAAATAAATAAATAAATAAATAAATAAAAATAAATAAATAAAAATTATATATATATATATATATATATATATATATATATATATATATAGAGAGAGAGAGAGAGAGAGAGAGAGAGAGAGAGAGAGAGAGTTAGAAACATCATTTATGACAGAGAACCATTGATCAGCTGCCTCCTGCATGCCCCACACTGGGGATCGAACCTGCAATGCAGGCATGGGCCCTGGACCAGAGTCGAATCCTGGACCGTTCAGTCCACAGGCTGATGCTTTATTCACTGAGCCAAACTAGTGAGGGCCAGACTGTTCTTTATGGTCCCCATTCATCAGCCAGCATCCCCAGGTGCAGCTCTCCACGCAAATGTGCCTTATAATTGTGTACAGGAGACGTCTCCCATGAGGCATGAATAAATCAACTTCAAACCCCAGGAAAGATGAGGAAGTGGCAGTCTTTACTTATTACTTTTTTTATTTTTATTTTTTTTTTTTTTAGAAAAGTGGGCATATAGCCCGATGGGTGTGGCTCAGTGGTTGAGCATTTACCTGCGAACAGGAGGTCACAGTTTGATTCCCGGTCAGAGCAAACGCCCGGGTTGTGGGCTTCGTCCCCAGTGTGGGGTATGCAGGAAGCCGCTGATCAGTGATTCTCTCTCATCATTGATGTTTCTCTCTCTCTCTCCCTCACCCTTCCTTGCTGAAATCAATAACAAATTAAAAAAAAAGAAAAGTGGGCATATAAAACTTAATGATTGTGAAAGCCAATTACTATCTAAGGTTATCCTCTTTAAAAAGTATGTTTTAAAAATTGGAATCGAACTTGACCTCCTGTGCATAGGTCAATGCTCATCCACTGACCCACACTGGCTGGGCTATCTAACACTATCTTAAGCTCATGTTTACCATTAACTTCATTCTTCCTTTCCTCCAATATACACGTGAGAAAAGTGTGATGTCAAAAGGAAGTGAAATTCCTCCATTCACAAGAAAAATATGGAACATTACTATGCCCAGATGACATCACTTTCTCTAACATGCAAAGCTATAACTCACTGACTGTTACTCTGATGCAGCCTTGGACAAAGAAGAGAGAAACGTGGGATGCAGTCCCTCTAGCTCAGTGGTCGGCAAAGAGAGCCACATGCGGCTCATGGGCCCCTTGAGGTTTTGCAAAGGCCAGCTTAGGAGTACCCTAATTAAGTTACTAGCAATGTACCTACCTACATAGTTTAAGTTTAAAAAATGTGGCTCTCGAAAGACATTTCAATCGTTGTCCTGTTGATATTTGGCTCTGTTGACTAGTGAGTTTGCCGACACTGCTCTAGCTCGTGCATCCTGCTTATGGCGGCAAGTGCTCGGGCGAGAACGGCCCTGCCGGCTGCACTAGACCAGCTGCACCAGGCACCTCGGCAGTCCTGTGCCCGCAGAGCCTGGTGCATGTAGTTGCTCAGCAAATGTTTGTCAAGAAAAAGGCTCTCAGGGTTCCAGCTGTTGGGGCTGTGCCCCCCTGGATGTGCTTCTCCTCTAGGGGCCCCGAGAATCATTTGCAGAGGATTCCGGGGAGGCTTGGTGACCACCTGGGAGAAGCAGGAAGGGGACCCACGCATTTTATTGGGGTTCCCTGTCCTACACTGAGACCCGCCGCGTCCTCGGCTCCTCCTTGTCACAGCCCTGTTTCTCAGAGCCCAGCAGCCTTTCAGGGACATGCTACACTGACCCAGGGGGTCCCGCAGAGGCTCTGCTGGAATTCCTCCCTGCCTCTTCCAGACCCCCTCCTCCACCCCGTCCATGTTTCCTCCTGGAGCTCCAGCCCAGCGGGTGCCCTGCTGAAAGTGAGCCTGTGGGAATGAAGGCGAGCCCCCTCACAACACGCTGCTACTCGGCCCATGATTGTGTGGGAATCACAGTGACAGACACAGCAAAAGCGGTGAGCGGGCTGCAGGTTTGAGGTTCTACCCAGCTTTCCTTGCGGGCCCTCCACGACTGGGGACTCCCTCCCTCTGAAGCAGCCCTTAGCATGTAGGGAGTGCTCGGAGGGAGGAGGGAGAAGGGTGAAAGGTTTGGGCCAAGGCCCTTCCTTAGGCAAAGTCTCCAGGGGATGGACCGGCCTCGGCTCTGTGACCTGCCCTCACTCTGAGGGCTGCCTAGTCAGAGGGGACCTGGCTGGTGAGAGGCTGCAGCCAGCCTTACTGGATGAAGGGGGAGACCAGACAGCCTCACCCGGATGAAGGGAAGAGCAGCCAGCCTTACTGGATGAAGGGGGAGACCAGACAGCCTCACCCGGATGAAGGGAAGACCAGCCAGCCTGACCCGGATAGAGGGGGAGACCAGCCAGCCTTACTGGATGAAGGGGGAGACCAGACAGCCTCACCCGGATGGAGGGGGAGACCAGCCAGTCTCACCCGGATGAAGGGAAGAGCAGCCAGCCTGACCCGGATGGAGGGGGAGACCAGCCAGCCTGACTCGGATGAAGGGAAGAGCAGCCAGCCTGACCCGGATGAAGGGGGAGACCAGCCACCCTGACTCGGATGAAGGGAAGAGCAGCCAGCCTGACCCGGATGGAGGGGGAGACCAGCCAGCCTGACTCGGATGAAGGGAAGAGCAGCCAGCCTGACCCGGATGGAGGGGGAGACCAGCCAGCCTGACCCGGATGAAGGGAAGAGCAGCCAGCCTGACCCATATGAAGGAAGGGGAAGACCAGCCAGCCTCACCTGGATGAAGGGGAAGACGAGGCCCACGACGAAGTTGGAGAGCCAGTTGACAGTGCCCGCCACGATGAAGGCGGCCGGCCGCTGGGACTGCTGGAAGAACTCGCCCGTCAGGACAAAGGGGATGCCGCCTGCAGGACAGCGGGGGGTGGGGTTAGGGGGGATTAGTCACCCCGAGGGGGAGCCATGCCACCAGCCCCCATCTCCTGTGGCAGGGCAGGGGCGGGAGATGTGTGAGCAGCCTGTGTGAGCGGCGGCCTCGGAGCGGGTTACAGCCCAGAGCTCTGACAGGCAGGACACCACCCCTGACCTGGCTGGTCTGCACAAGAGGTTCCCCCCCTTCACCTCCCACATTCCCCCCTTCACCTCCCACATTCCCCCACGCTCTCTGAATGGCCGGGCGGTGAGGACTGCGTGTGCCGATCTGATGATCTGCGGAATACATTGCATTAGGAATACTCATCATTTCATCTCTGGGACTGCTGGCTACCTGTCCCTGGGGCGGGGGCAGGGGGGCGGACTGCAGCCTGAGAGGTGCCTTCACTTACCCAAAGTTACCCAGCTCTGAGGGGCGGGGCCCGGATGCAGGCCCTGACTTTGGTAGACCTTTGCTCAGGCAGCACCAGTGCTGGGAGGCCATTCCCTACAGCCTCAGTGACAATGCGCCCCCTGCTGGTCACCCTGACCCTCTTCACCCCCATGTGGTCTCTCCTCTCTCCCCATGGGCCATCCCTTGCCCTGGCTTTATAGTTACATATTTCTTGGCCGTGCCCGGCTCCCTATCTGGGAGTGTGAGCTCTGTGGGGGCTGATCTAGCAGCTTCTCCCAACATCCGGGTCACAGCTGGCCCAGAGGGGGAGCTCACTTACAGGTGGAGAAATATGGAAATGGACAAAACGGGAGAATCCTTCCGAAGGACAGAGGGCCAGGCTACTGGGTCCCGTCCCGGTCCTCAGCGGTGTGAGGGCTGAGGCCTCTCGGTCCGTCCAGGGCCTTTACGTGTAATCACTGTGATGGGCTGAATTGTGCGCCCTCCCTCCCCCGCTCCTCCAATTCCACAGGTTGAAGTCCCACCCTCAGCACCCCAAAATGTAACTGTACGTGGAGGTGGGATCTTTAAAAGGGTGATTAAGGTAAAAGGAGGTCATACGATGGCCCTGATCCAGTCTGACTGGGGTCCTTAGAGGAAGAGGCAACTAGGCCCAGCCGTGTGGCTCAGTGGTTGAGCATCGACCTATGAACCAGGAAGTCAGGGTTCAATTCTTGGTCAGGGCACATGGGGCGTGCAGGAGGCAGCCAATCCATGATTCTCTCTCATCACTGATGCTCCTATATCTCTCTCCCTCTTCCTCCCTCTCTGGAAAAAAAGAAAAAAAAAGAAGAGAAGCAGAGGGACTTTGGGACGGACATGTGGAGGAGAGGCAATTTGAAGACAGGACAGAGATGGCAGTGAGGTGGCTCCGTGGCCTCCAGGAGAGTCGCCCCGAGCCTGCCCACAGACACCAGGGGCGCCTCACAGAGAGCGGGGCAGGGGCCACCCCCCCCACCCCCCCAGCCCATTCTCAGTCTCCTCCACATTGGCCATTTTACAGATGGGGAAACTGAGGCTCAAGGAGAAGTGAGGACATTCCCACAAGGGCAACGCCAGAGCTGGGGCTGGACTCGAGTCCTGGGTGCACGCACAGACTCCCCTCTTGCAGGCACTCAAGGTGGTGGCTGGGGGCTGGGAGTCCCGCATGGCTATCCTGTCGGCTCCGGGCAAGTTCCCTCCGTCCCCACCTTCTTGAGCGGCCACAGCCCCGCCTGAGCCAAGTACAGCCACGTGGTCAGTGATCAACACATCTTAGCCATGGCCGCTGTTATCATCATCATTGTATCCTCCACACGGAATTGAGACTTGTCTGTGGGCAGCCACAGACAGCACCATGAGTATCGTGAATTCATCCCAAACCCATGTGCCGGCCTCATGCCCTCACAGCTGGGAGTTGTTGTTGTACTCCAGTGGTCGGCAAACTCATTAGTCAACAGAACCAAATATCAACAGCACAATGATTGAAATTGCTTTGGAGAGCCACATTTTTTAAACTTAAACTTCTTCTAACGCCACTTCTTCAACATAGACTCGCCTAGGTCGTGGTATTTTGTGGAAGAGCCACACTCAAAGGGCCAAAGAGCTGCAGTCTGCCGACCACAGGTGAATGCTATTGCTATTGTGTCTTGGGCAGCACATTGGCCACCACCTGTGGGATGGTCATGAAGGCCGTCACTGAACCTGAATGGCTGGGATCTCTCTCTCTCTCCCCTCCATCCCCCATCAGGTCCTGCCCTTCCCTGGGCCCCTGACTTCCATGTTGGTGCCGCCAGCCCTGGGCCAGCTGGGGCAGAAGAGGGCGCCCTACCTGGGCCGCTGCAGAAGGACGCGATGATGGCCAGGATGCAGACGATGCTCAGGTAAGGGATCCAGGGGGCCCTGTCCTGTGAGGGGGCAGCAGTGAGCAGGTGAGGAGGCAAGAGCGTCGAGGACCTGGGTACCCACCCAGCCCCTCCTCCATCCGTCTGTGTGACCTCCGACCTTACTAGCAAGGGAGGGGGGTTGTGGGGCAGGGTACTGGCACAGGGTCATGGCTAAAGGACGTCTTTGACCTTGCAAAGGTCACTTTACATCTATGAGCCTTGTTTCAACACCCAGGAAATGGGGATAATGATAACCAACAACCCATTCCAGCGCCTGTTACAGACACGAGGAGCAGAGGGGTGAGTTGCCGAAAGTTCTGTGTGAGGAGGGGGGACAGCGGGGATTCAGAGCCCCAGAGCCCCTGCTCGTACCACGGGCTCCTGATGGGACAATTGCACAAAGGCTTTGCGTGGCAGAGCCGGGCGATTTAGGAAACATCAAGTGCAACCTCTTCCACCCCACAGAGGGCTGAACAGAGCTCAGAGAGGGGAAGCAACTCACCCAGCGTCACACAGCCCCTCAGGTCTCCGGGCTCCCAGGCCCGGACCCACCTCTCCCTCCCCCCCCCCCAGCAGCTTCCCGGCTGAGATGCCCCTCGGGGAGCCGTGTCTGCAGATGGTGCCACCTTCCCAAGCCCAGGCCCCAGGCACCGAAGCCGAAAGCCAGCCCCCGAGGGCGGGACCGGCACCTGCTCTCACCTGCAGCGTCAGCGTCACCGTGAGGATCCCGAAGAAGAGGGTCATCAGCCCGAAGCCACCAATGAGCAGGGGTCTCCGCCCCAGGCGCTCGATGACCAGGCCCTAGGTCAGGGTCAAAGGGCATGGTTACTGCGAGCAGCAGCACGGGAAGGGGGTGCGGGGCTGGGAACCGGCACCGGCTCGGTGACTGCCGGTCAGCTCTGTCCTAGCACGGACAGCAGAGCGGGAGGCAGGGAAACGCCCGTTTCCCGTCCCCGTCGCCTTCACCGTAGCTCGCAGGGACTTCTGTCTGGGAGAAGCCCAGGGCTATTTTCCAGTGAACAGTTTTAAAGCCTGTGAACAGAGGACAGGGCCTCGGAAATAACTGTCTACCCGGGACAGCTCTCTGTAAACGGAAACGCAGGAATAATTCCTCGAAGCGCAAACTTTGCTTGGCAATGTGTGTGTCAGAGAAGAATGTGTGTGAGAGCCGTGTATCTTTGGGGCCCGAGGTATGAGAAGTGGAAAAGTGACATTGAAAGGACCCTCATTCCAGGGTGGTTCATGAACCCTAGAAATAATAAACGAAAATGGCCTGGAGACATTTCGTCCCGAGTGTAAACCCAGACGGGAGCGGGGCCAGCTGGCCCGGAGGCCAGGCTGCCGGGGCCCAGCCCTCCGTCCTGGCTCCTGGGAACCGTCTTCCCGGGCGTCTGCAGCCCCAGGGGAACGCCCCACCTGCTGCCCTTTGGAGGAAAGGGACCTCTTCAGAGGCTCATGGTCGCCAAGTTGCACCCTTCTTAATTTGGGAAAGTCAGCTCTTAAAGCTCTTGCCCTAGCCCTGTGGTCGGCAAACTGTGGCTCGTGAGCCACATGCGGCTCTTTGGCCCTTTGAGTGTGGCTCTTCCACAAAACACCACGGCCTGGGCGAGTCTATTTTGAAGAAGTGGCGTTCAAAGAAGTTTAAGTTTAAACATGGGGACCCTCCGGGCCCCTCTGCCCCGCCCCCCATGGGGACTCCCCAGGCCCCACTGTCCCGCCCCCCCACACATCTGTTTTGCAGCTGGCGTCTGAGAAAGAGCGCTAAGCGCTTTCTCGGATTTTAGACCCGTTTCATTGTTGAAGCCCCTCTGCGTTGCATGAACCGAAGGGAATGTCTTTCTCCTCCTCTCTGCCTTGCAAACACCTACCTACCTGGGCTGGGAAGATGACAGTGCATGGTCTGAAACGTTTTTAAGGTCGTGACCACAGACCTAGGCTCCCGGGGCCTCTGGCCGGACTCCCAGGGAGATACGCCCCTCCTCAGAGGGAGGTGGCGGCTGTCATCTGTGACGAGGTAAGAGCTCCGAGGAGGGAGCGATTGTTTAAAGGAGGAAAATGGGAAAGCAGAACAGACGAGGACGTTCTCTGGACGGTGAGGCATCAGTGGTGGACGACAGGCTCACTCCTCAGATTCACACACCCTCGGCGGGACCGAGGGTGCCCGTCGCTGTGGGACCTGGTTCCCCACGGCCCCGCTGACTCCCCTGCGAGTTCTCGGGGTAACCGCCCCTTTACTCACAGAGAAGATGGAAGCCAGGGTCTCAATGCCGCCGGTGCTCAGGGTGATGTAGGGGATGTTTTCCGGAGCGATCCCTGCTTTCCCAAAGATGCTGTTGGTGTAGAACCAAATCTGCAGGCAGCGAAGGGAAAGAGGGGAGTCGGTCAGCGAGGGGGAAATGTTGGTGAGGCTGTAGAGAAATGGAAACCCTTGCATGGTGTTGGTAGGAATGTAAATTGGTGTAACCACCATGGAAAACAGTCTGAAAGGTTCTCAACAGATTAAAACTGCAACTACCATCTGATCCAGCGATCCCATGTTTGGGTATTTATCCCAAAGGGGTGAAAGCAGGACCTCAAAGAGATATTGGCGCTCCTGTGTTCGACAAAACCTCATTCCCAATAGCCAAGATGTGGGAATAACCTAACGGTTTATTGATGGATGAATGGATCAGGAAATGCAGCCAGTCAGTCAGCCTTGAAAAAGAAGGGAATCCTGCAGTATGTGAATCATGGAGGACGTGAACAGAGGACAGGGCCTCGGAAATAACTGTCTACCCGGGACAAGTGGAATGAAGCCAGTCATAGAAGGACAGGTACTGCCTGAGTCCACTTATATGTAACTAGTGGCATGGCGCACAAAATTTGTGCACATTAAAAGGGGATTAATTAGAGGAAATATTTTAATATTGCTATTTGCCCTTTCTCTATAATAGAAGCATCAGAGGTGGAAGAAAATCAGTAAAATATATATGAAAATCTCCCTCCTGTCAGAGTCTGGGGCCCGCCACATGACCCAGAGTCAGGTCCCCGCCCACCTGCGTGCACCTCAAAATTGTGCGAGACCCAGACCTGGCTGGCCCCACCCCTGTCAAGCCCTGCCCCAAACACCCCAAACCCGCCCTGCTGGGGTGGGGGCGGGCTCATGCCCATTCTGTGCCAATAAGGGGGGCTGGTTACCTGGGCGCCTTGGAAGGTCACCTCTGGGCCCCACCATGGCTCCCCTGAGCACGTACTTGACCCCAGAGGGCACTGGGTGCTTCCGTGCCAAACCTCCCCTACACACCCCTGCCCCGGTCCGGCCTGCTGACTTGCACACCTGCGTGAACGGGGAGCTCACCACCCTGGTGGCAACCCACTGTTCGCCAGGAGCAGCGATGATGATGATGATGATCTTATGGCAGCCTCCCTGTCCTCAAACTCCCAGATTCTCATTCTGGAGCAGGCGAGGGGTGGCTGAGCTCCTCAGAGGGCTTGGGGGTGGCTCCATAGGGGACCTCCTCCTCCCACCTCCCCCCTCTGTCAGTTCCGGCCCCAGAAAACGTACTCTTTACAGCCTTGAGGTTTTCTCAGGCCTGTCGCCCACTGAGGCCGGCCCAGCTACAAGCACTTTGTTTAAATCATCTCCGTGTTCCTTCCTGATGACTCCCTAATTCCCGCTTTGTGAAGAAATAAGGCTTTTAAGGATTCCCAGGGATAAGTAATCACAGGGCGAGGCAGCACATAGTTAGGGACAAACCCACTAGCTGCTGCACTGAACACTTGGCCTGGATTCTTTCTTTCAGTGCTATGCCGTCCCATTTTACAGATGAGGAGACAGAGGATCAGGTGATGTGGTTGCCCAGTGGCGCAGAGCTGGGACTGGAACCTGGGCATCCGGGGCCCGAGCCTGACCCACCCGAGCCCTCGCCTCCGATGGTGCGGGACGCTCACCGCGTTGAGGCCGCAGAGCTGGTAGCAGGCCATGGTGACCACCACGGTGATGACCTGCCAGCGGACGTAGCGGGTCCGGAGCAGCTCCAGCGTGGACACCAGGAGGATGTTCCTCTGCACGCGGCCCTCGGCCAGGGCCTCCTCCACCTCCCGGGACACGTCCTCCTTGCCCAGGAACGTCCGGAAGGCTGCGCACGGGGACAGGCGGGGCTGGTCAGCCGAGAGCAGCTGTCTGTGTGTCTGACGCTGGGCCCCGCGGGGACGGTCCCGCCCTCAGACACACGCCTCGTCAGGGGCAGAGCTGGCAGGGGCCTCTGAGACCACAGCGTTTAAAAATAGGAAAGCAGCCAAAACCGGTTTGGCTCAGTGGATAGAGCGTCAGCCTACAGACTGAACGGTCCCAGGTTTGATTCCCGTCAAGGGCATGTACATTGGTCGCGGGCACATCCCCAGTGGGGGGTGTGCAGGAGGCAGCTGGTCGATGTTTTTCTCTCATCGATGTTTCTAGCTCTCTATCTCTCTCCCTTCCTCTCTGTAAAATATCAATAAAATATATTTTAAAAAATAAAAATAGGAAAGCAAAGCCCCTGAGCATGCGGTGACTTGCCTGGGGTCGCGGGGCGGCCAGGAGAAGAGGCGGGAGAGAACCAGGATCCCCCAGTGCCCCAGAGCAATGCCGAGCGTGCCCTGTTCCAAGTCCTGTCTCTACACGGGCAGGTGAGCAGTTTGCAGTCACCAGGCCTCCGGGGGCTGCGGGGTGGCTGTGCTGTGTTTAACTCACTGACTCACACCCAGGGAGTGCTCCCCACCCAGTGCAGAGAACCTCGTTTGCCTCCGCTGGTCCTCGCTGGACGCGTCAGGACGCCCCGCAGCCAGCTCCACTCTCTGCAGGAGGGCCTCTGGGCCCCTTCCCCGTGCCCCCCGAAATGCAGACACCTGGGGGGACAGTCTCAGAGCTCATCTTCCCAGGATTCAGACGAACCCATGTGACCACTAAGAAATCTGTGCTCCGTCATCTCTGTGGCCGGGACACCCCATGGAGACACCTCGGCACAGACGTGAGCAGCCCTGGGTCCTGTCCTGCTCTGCCCTGGCTTTGCCAGGCTCTCAGGGTGGCCTGCCCCCTCTCCGGGCAGCCAGAGCAGGCTGTGGGGGAGAGGAAACGGCTTAGGGTGCCCCAGGGCACCCAGCGCCACGCCTGCAGAGAGGGGCGGCCCGGGTCTCTGCACGCCCTGCGCCCTGACCCTGTGCGCTGCCGGAGCCGCGTGGGAAAGGCTGAGGGCCTACCTTTCTCGGCCGCCGCCTGGTCGTGCTTCTCAAACAGCAGGTAGCGCGGGCTCTCGGGGAAGAAGGGCAGGAACACCAGCTGGATCGCGGCGGGGACGAGGATCAGTCCAAACAGGTATGGCCAGGTGCTCTCCTGGGGGGAAAAGGGGGAGGGTGGGCATGGCAGAGGGAGGCGTCCACAGCTTTCCGCCTCCGTGGCCTCCACGTCAGCCAGCCATGTGCCTTGTGGGGGAGGGGGGGCGGTTGGTGTGACCCCGCAAATGCACCTGTACAGGGAGGTGGTCTCAGCTGTGACTGCGCTGACAGGTGCAGGGAGGGGCTGCTCTCTCATCACTGCCCCCTGGTGCTCTTTCTGGGCCACTGCAGTTCCCCAGGGGCGGAGCTCTCTCCCCATCGTTTTACTTTTTTTGCACCGGCTCTTCGCTCTGCTGGGACGGTGTCTCCCTCAAGGTCTGCACCTGCTTCTCCAGAAAGGCTCCCCGGCCCTGCCTGCTGCATTGGGGCTGCTCCCGGCTCCCTGGATCCCAGGCTTCCTACATGGCCACCGCGTCCGTGTCCCCTCCATCTGTCCCTCCAGCAGCACGGTCCCTGCAGCCAAGGACTCTGTCTACCCACCTCTGTGGGGCCTAGGGCATTGGGTTTGATGGGGGCAAAGTGAGTGGATTGGGATTATACGGGTCTGGGAGGCAGATATGGTTGGAGGCAAGTCCTCCGCTGTGGCCCAGAGGCGAGGCAAGGAGGGGTTGGATAGAAGGGTGTCCAGGGGAGGAGAGAGGCCCTGCATGAGGTGGAGACGTGGAGGGGGATGGGCCAGACCAGCAGGGAGCGGGAGAAGCCGGGCTGGGTGAGGGCACAGGTGGAGGCATCGCGGGGAAGGGTTAGGACGTCACCCCCAGGGACCTGCCTGGGCTGCTGGGTGCTTCACCGCATGCGAGGCCCGAGGCCTCCCTCCGAGGCCACGCTGTCAGGCTCCCTGCCCGCTCCCTCCCGCTGTGCTCCGCCTCACATCACCCGCGAGAGCCAGCTTCCTACATCTGTGTCTCAGGTGTGTGTCCTCCCCTGAAACGCAAGCGAGGAACACGAGGCAGGGTCCCGTCTGGCTGTTCTCCGCTGGATGGAGCCCAGAGCAGTGCCAGGCACCAGCCACAAGAAGTGTCAAATGAGTGAATTAATCGGGAATGAACTAACTGCTCCTGCCCGCTACGGACACCAGGGGGCGCCTGATCACAGGCTGGGTCTGGGCACAGCGCCCTGAGCATCCCCAAACCTTGAGCCCTGGGTGAGGCGTGCACTGAAGCTGCCATTGGAATCGTATTGAAGTGTATTGAAGTGAGCTGAGTGCTCAGGAGTTCCTAGGCACAGGGACAAGCTTTGTGGGGAGGGGAGGACGCCCCTCTGTCCTGCCAGCGGCACAGGGAGCCGAAGTGGTGACGTGAGCACAGATGTGGTTGGCCGAGAGCCACACTTACCTTGCCCAGCAGCTCCGGCAGGCCCAGCAGCTGCCCGGTGAACACCCCGATGCAAATGAAGATGGCGGTCACCTGCCCCAGGGAGCCCCGGATCTCCTTGGGCGAGATCTCGCTCAGGTACATGGGGAGCGCGCTGAGGGCGATGCCTGTGGAGGACACAGGGCACTGTGAGAGAGCTGGCTCCTCCTCTGAGGAGCCCTCAGGCCACGGAAAGCCGTGTCCTCCAGGAGGACTGGCCACGGCCCTTCCTCTGCTTTCCCAGGACAAGAGCAGCGTGCACCCAGCACCACGCCTGTGCTCTGCACACAGCGCCAACATGTAACAAGCCCGGAATCATTCAGTTCGCAGGCGCGGCTGGGAGGTGGAGTTCACTGAAGAGGAAGTAGCTAGGGTGGGGACACTGTGGTGCTGCTACAGGTGATGGTGGTGTGGTGCTGCTACAGGTGATGGTTGTGATGGTGGTGATGGTTGTGATGGTGGTGGTGGTGGTGGTGGTGGTGATGATGGTGGTGATGGTGGTGGTGGTGATGGTGGTGGTGATGATGGTGGTGATGGTGGTGATGATGGTGGTGATGGTGGTGGTGGTAGTGGTGATGGTTGTGATGGTGGTGGTTGTGGTGGTGATGGTGGTGATGATGGTGGTGATGGTGGTGGTGGTAGTGGTGGTAGTGGTGGTGGGTGGTGGTGGTGGTGGTAGTGGTAGTTGTGGTAGTAGTGGTGATGGTGGTGATGGTGATGGTGGTAATGGTGGTGGTGATGGTGGTGGTGGTGGTGATGATGGTGGTGGTGATGGTGGTGATGATGGTGGTGATGGTGGTGGTGGTAGTGGTGGTAGTGGTGGTGGGTGGTGGTGGTGGTGGTAGTGGTAGTTGTGGTAGTAGTGGTGATGGTGGTGATGGTGATGGTGGTAATGGTGGTGGTTATGGTGGTGGTGATGGTGGTGGTGGTGGTGATGATGGTGGTGGTGGTGGTGGTGGTGATGGTGGTGGTGGTGGTGATGGTGGTGGTGGTGGTGGTGGTGGTGGGTGGTGGTGGTGGTAGTGGTGGTGGTGGTGGTGGTGGTAGTGGTAGTTGTGGTAGTAGTGGTGATGGTGGTGATGGTGATGGTGATGGTGGTAATGGTGGTGGTTGTGGTGGTGGTGATGGTGGTGGTAGTGGTGGTGGTGGTGGTGATGGTGGTGATGGTGGTGGTGGTGGTGGTGGGTGGTGGTGGTGGTGGTAGTGGTAGTTGTGGTAGTAGTGGTAATGGTGGTGATGGTGGTGATGGTGATGGTGGTGGTGGTGGTGATGGTGGTGTGCACTGTGTGGATGTGTCTCACCTCTTTTTACTTATATACATTAATGTTGTAGCATGTAGCTATAATTCGTTCATTTTCATTGCTGTGTAGTATTCCAATGTATACATTATACCACAAATTATCTCCCCTCCTATTGGTGGGCACTTCCGTACTTTCCAGTTTGGGGTCAATGCCAATAGTAACCCATGAACACTCTGGCACAAGACTTTCATTGCACACGTATGTATGTAAGCTGTTAGGTACACAGTAACCATAATGTGTGCACGTTCAGTGCTAGTAGTTAAGCAAGCGTTCATGCCAACTTACCTCTGCTCCACGTAGTCACCAACATTTGGCATTACAAACTTTTCAACAGCAGCCATCGTGGCTTTGATGTGCATTTCCTTAATCACCGAAGCCATCTTCTGTACCTACTGGCCACTCGGTGTCGGTGCCCATTCAACCTCTGAGCCGCTTTGTGTTGGGTTGCCTAGAACCAGCCATCGCCGTCCACCAGGGACCTCCTAACGCAGCCGACATGGCTCGCACCCCGGGCGAGTGGGCAGCACAGTCGTCCGCAAACACAGAACATCTCTGCGGGGGCCTGAGCCCCTGGCCCACCCACGGAGCTGCAGGCTCAGCAAACTATATTTGCTTTCTGCCATTACATCTCGGGTTGAGTTTTTGCTTCTATGCAGCAAGATAAGACCTTACTGACAGACCAGGTGATGGAGTGAAGCCAGGTACGTGGCAGAACCAGGCCATGGAACACACAGCCCTGCCCTGAGCCACTTCCTGTCCCTGCCTCTGAGCGCTGGTGTCCCCACGGGAGTCAGCAGCGCCCCAGGAGCTGTCACCGCCCTTCCCGCCATGGAGCCTCACCTCCATCCACGCCCATGACGAAGCGGCCCACGATGAGCATCTCGAAGGCGCCCGCCCGGAGAGAGAAGGCCATCAGCAGCGCAGCCGTGATCGCGAAGAAGTTGTTGACCAGCAACGTGCACTTCCTGGAGGGGAAGGAGGGGTTCAGGCTTGACTTGAGGTGCCAGACACACAGGACAATATACCGCAGAATCAGACACCTGGCACCGATATGCCGTATTTTTCGGACCATAAGACGCACCAGTTTTTAGAGAAGGGAAATGAAGAAAAAAAGATTCTGAAACAAATAGTGTCCTAAAATATTTTATGTGCATTAAAACCCAACATCACAGTCATAAACACATGTAATCAACCCTGTAAAGTAAACAGCAGCATTTAGAACCATTTTAGAGCCGGGCAAGCACACAGAGACCACACAGAGCCGGGCAAGTAAAAAAACTTCTTTTTTAAAGTATATGTGTAGGCTATATTTGGACCATAAGACGCAGGGACTTTTTCCCCCCACTTCTGGGGGAAAAAAAGTGCGTCTTATGGTCCGAAAAATACGGTAATTTTACTAACCAACGTCATGACCCCAATACATCCAATAAGAAACAAGCTTACAATAAAAGGAAGGGTTTGATGGAAAGGCCTGACCATGGGGCTCTCCATTCCAGGAGCAGGGTCCCCACGGCCACCCCCCCAAAGCCCCCTCTGGCTGTGTGATCCTGAGCCAGGCACTCACGCCCTCTGGGTTCTCCCCGGGGTTGCTGATCTCTCCCACGAATCGCTCTGTGCTGGGACTGTTCCCGCTGTTTTGCGGACGTTTTTGCTAAGACTCCGTGGCTTGGCCGCATGACCCGTGGGGGGCCCGGGCCCGGGCTCCTGCGCCCGCTCTGGCTTTATGAGCCGGTGGCTTCGCACTGGATGGCTCTTCGTTGTCCTTCCTCGCCTGCAACGTGGTCGTCCTCACTCCCTGCACGAGCCCCGCTCTGGGACAGACGTCACTGTGGGCTCTTTCCATGGGTCGCTCTGCTTCTGCTCACAATGAGTCTCTCCGGTGGGCCACGTCCCCACTCCTGCTTCATAGAGAGGTTAACCCTGACAAGGAGCTGGGCACACACTTAGATGCTGTCCCCCAAGACAGCGAGTTAACAGGTGGCCAAGGGTGTTATCGGATGTAAGAAGCTGGGCATGCAGAAACCCGTTTGGCTCAGTGGATAGAGCGTCGGCCTGCAGACTGAAGGGTCCCGGGTTCGATTCCGGTCAAGGGCATGTACCTTGGCTGGGCACATCCCCGGTAGGGGGTGTGCAAGAGGCAGCTGGTCGATGTTTCTCTCTCATTGACATTTCTAGCTCTCTATCCCTCTTCCTTCCTCTCTGTAAAAAGCAATTAAAAAAATAATAATAATTTAAAAAAAAGCTGGGTGTTTTCCAGGGCTTGTGACTGCTCTTTGGAGCCAGAGCTCTGTTCACCATCAGACATTTCTCCAACTTTGCCCTAGTTACCCCTCCCCCTCCTGCATCCTCTTGGAGATCCCCGAGTTACTGACCTAGGCCACTCCGTGAGGATGGATCAAAGGCTGCTCACGGCCACACCGTCCCTGATAGCAAATGACGGCAGCGACCCAGTGCCTGTGACCCAGCAGCTCCGGAAGTGAGTGACGATGCATCTGCCAAGCGCACACCTGCAGACACTGAGTCAGAGACAACCCCCTGCAGTCTGATACGGAAAGGTCTCTGAGTCACGCTGTGTGAAGTGCAAAGAGCAAGGTGCAGCCCTGGGGAGACTGTGGAAACCACCTGTATGAAAAGGGGTGTGTGTGTGTATGTGTGTGTGTGTGTGGCTGGGGGGGCGGTAGAGACGGGCACAAGCCTCAGAGGAGATACACACAGAGCAGGTGACACCGGAGCATCCAGAGGGGCCGTGCACTGGAAGCACAGACTTTAAGACACGTGTCCCAGTCTCCACGAGTCGTGGGTATCAGAGTCCAGGCGCAGAGCTGGGCCTGCAGCCAGGCCTGGGCACCAGCATGGCCATAGTCCTGTCTCATGAGGGACAAGGGGTCTATCACTCGAGCCAGGTAAGCCGAGGATGGATGGCCCCAAGTGAGCAGCTGGGGCTTAGAAACTATTCTCCGTGGACAGACTTCTCCAAGCCAGAGAGGCCAGGAGACAAGGCGCCTGCATCTCTGAGACCAGATCTTGGGGCGGCTCACACCTTCCTGTCCTCACCCCTCTCCCAAATCACAGACGAGGTTAACGTGCCCTGGGCGGGATGGGCCCACGGTGACCACGCCGAGGACTCCCAGGATGCCCAGCTCCACCTGAACTTCTCTCCCAGCCCCCTCCGCTGGCCCTGACCCCAGCCTTGCACACCGAGCTCAGCCTCCTTCGACGGCCCTCCCGGGGGATGAAGAATGAGGCCTCAAGCAGCATGGCCATCGACACCATGTGGCAGCAAGAGCAGGCTGGCGGCCGCACAGACTCAGATCTGTATTTCGGGTCAAGTGCATTTTTCGGACCCTGGGACACTGCTGGGCCTCGCGCGGCCTCAATGTATCCCGTGTGGGAAGCATGGTCTGTGGAGCTTGGCAGGTAGCAGGAGGGGGACAGACGGTCACCGTCTTCAATGCCTGCTGCTTCTCCTCCCCCCAGTGGCGATTCCAGCTGAGCCGTGACCCCAATCCAGCTCTCACTCGATCGTGATGCAAACAGGAGTCGGCTGCTGCCGGGGCATGACAGCCCATGCCTGTGACCTGATCTCTCTGTCTCCGAGGATCTGAGGACCATCACTTAGAAGTTCAGTGTCTCCCCGAGGCGTTTTCTCTTCAGCTTTTCTTTTGCTTTCGTGGCTGCCATGCTGCTGAGGCCACCGCCATCGCCTTGGCTTTGACCACACACGTGGGGAGAGTGCTGGCTGAGAGGGAGGTGCCCGCCTCACGTCACACACCTGCCCAGGTGGGGAGGCAGCACTTGCTGGCCCCATGGCACCCCGAGCCCAGCCCCAGCGGCCCTTCCTGTGCCATCTGCTCGGGCTCTGGCTTCTACGGAAGACTGTCTGAGGCTGATGTTTTCAAAAGCAGAGCGCTCTGAGCACAGGGCATGGTCCCACAGACACGTGCTGTGTGCCGTGGCTTCGGCCCGCTCTGTGCCCGGGGCCTGGTCTTCCTGACCTAACTCACAAAGCCCCTGGTTCTTCTGGCTTCCACTTGGGTTGGGCCAGTGTCGGCAAACACATTAGTCAACAGAGCCAAATATCAACAGTACAACGATTGGCATTTCTTTTGAGAGCCAAAGTTTTTAAACTTAAACTATATAGGTAAGGACATTGTTATTAACTTTAATTAGGGTACGTGGTATTTTGTGGAAGAGCCACACTCAAGGGGCCAAGAGCCACATGTGTGCCGACCACTGGGTTAGACCAATGGGAGGTGCCGGCAGCAGATCCGGGGGAGAGAGGGTGGAGGAGAGGGAGGCCAGGGTGCTTCTTCCCGGCTCCCCCCCTGTTGGGGCAGTAGAGTTTTGACCTCCCCAACCTGCTGGGCGACCCATAGTCCTCGGCTTCCCTGTCCCATGGCCTCTGGGACCCTATTTCCGCCCCTTGCCCTTCCGACATTCAAGCCTCTCCAGCTGAACTCCCCGGCATTTTGTTGTGTGCGGGGTCCTGATGGGACACAGGTACATTGTGAATATGGTGGAGGGGATCCCCCACACAGACAGCCCCCCACTGACCTCCCACAAAACCTTCCGATCGGCTTCACCATTAACGTCCCCACGAGTCCGCCGATGGCGAATATGGACACGGTGACCGACCAGAGCAGCGTCAGTGTGTCGGGGTCAATCGGGTGTCCGTGCCTTCTCTCCCACGTCTCATTGTAAAAGGCCTTGATGTACTGAAAGCAAACAACACACCGTTACTCCTCCTGCTCCCTCCGCCGCCCGGGGCAGCTGTGGCTAAACCCACCAGCTGCTGTCGCACTTGGTCTCACGCCAGGCCTGTTCTGCCTGAGCCTTCATCATGGAACCTTCTGGCAAAGTCTGTGGATGGGCCCTATTTTTTTTTTTAATTTGTTTGTTTTATTAATTCTTACCCAAGGATACTTCTCCATTGGTCTTTTAGAGAGAGTGGAAGAGAGAGGGAGAGACAGAAAGAAACATTGATGTGAGAGAAATACATCAATTGGTTTCCTCCTGCATACGCCCCTATTAGGGCCCTGGTTGGGAAGGAGCCTACAATCCAAATATGTGCCCTAGACTGGAATCGAACTCTGGACCCATTGGTCTATGGGCTGACACTCTATCCACTGAGCCAAACCTGCTAGGGCGGAGGAAGGGAAAGGGAGAGAGACAGAAACATCAATGATGAGAGAATCATTGATCAGCTGCCTTCTGCCCCTCTTCCCCCCTATCAGGGATTGGGCAACCTGGGCATGTGCCCTGACCAGGAATGAAACCAGTGACCTCCTGGTTCATGGGTCCACAATCACTGAGCCACACCAGCCGGGCAGATGGGCCCTATTTTTTACCTCATTTTGCAGATAGAGAAAGTGAGGCTCTGAGCGACGATGTGACTTGCTTAGTAAGTGGCAAGCCTGGGAGTCAGACTCAGATCTGCCTCCAGCCCTAGAGCGACCATGACAGCTGGGCTTCTCCTACTTCAGTGCCCAGCAGGGTCACGTGGGCAATGTGTTTAACATGCACATCCCTCATATTCGAGGAAAAGTTCTGTCCCCTTGGGATGAGCCAAGACACAAGACCCAGAAAACTCGAGCCAGCAGGGGAGAACAGAGTGCTCATGTGCATGTCACCGAAACTGACGTGTTCTGTGCTTCATAGGACACGGTGACAACAAGGAAAGACAGGCCACACGTCACATCTGCAAGGCATCTGTTGCAAAGGCCCAGCATCCACAGTCGATGAAGAACTCTGACACGCCAATGGGGAGACAGATGACCCACTTTAACAATGGGCAAAAGACTCGAACAGACTGCAGGGGAAAGTCACGTGACCAGCAAGCTGATGACACGTTGCTCAACATCACAAGCCAACAGTGCAATGAGGGGCCACTTCACGCCCATGAGGTCTATCCCCATCAATGCTGATGCAGGGGTTTGGGATGGGGACGGGTGAGTCTAATGGGAACCAAAGACGGAGGTCCCGGCCCTGCATTCCCCAAGCGGGTTCCATCCTGGAGATGTTCACAGATTCCCCCCTGTTAGCCATCAGTGTCGCCATAGCCAGCAGATGACATTGTGGAAAAGTCGTGGGTTCAGATTGCACAGACCTGGGCATGAATCCCAGCATCTTGATTGGCTAACCATTTAAACCATCTGGATCTCGGTCTCCTCCTCTGTACACTGGGACTGAAGATGCAGATATCGTGGGGCTGTTGTAAGGGTCAAACAGGAGCATGGAGCAGGGCTGCCCAGGCCTTGGGTAGAGCTAGCACAGCCCCCAGGAGACACTTCTCTGCTGGGTGATGTTGAATAAGTTACTTGGCCTCTCTGTGCCTCAGGCTCCTCATCTGGGACACCCTTTCCCCCAAGAAGGCGTTGCCATGGGGGTTTGATGTGAGGATGAGTAGAAGGTGCAGTGCTGGGTCCACAGATGTGCACAGTGAGAGCCAGAAGCTGGGTGGATGGTGGTGGCATGGATGTCCGTATCTGTCAGGTCAAGGTCCTCGATGTATCTATTGTGCGGGCCATCGGCTCCAGGAATAATTTACCACTGTCTCCCCAGCCAGTCCCTCAGGGGCCAGGCCTATGGCAGCATGTTGAACTGTGAAGGCTGCAGCCAGGTAGACCGGCTCAGGACACCTCCAGGTGATGGCAGAGGAGGGGAGTGATCCTGTAGCCTGTTTCACGATGTTCAGTTCCTTGCTGAGTCACACCGAACCTGTCGTGACTCCGAACATACAGTTATCCTCAGGAGCGCTATAAAGTGCACACAATTTTGTGACCGGGTCAGAGTGCACACACGGCTGTGTAACACGGCCCAGGCTTGGGGGATCTGTGAAGACAGGCCACATGCCTGCACCACCAGGAGAACTGAACGGGCGTCCTTATGAGAGTGCCTATCCCAAGCCAGGCTCTGGGTGCTGCAAGCCAGTTCCAGCATGTCAAAATTGCAAGAGTTTCATCAAAAGGCTGATGGAGCTTGGGGATTCAACAAGGGCCGAGTCACATATGTTATAACCTGTTGGGAATGGCTAAAGGAATTTCCCCAAACCTGAAAAGGGTGCATAAAATCATAGCTTGCTGCCAGACAGCTCAGGGCATCTTAATGTACATGTTATCGCCTCCTACTGGCCAAACATCTGAACAGCCAGAAGCAATTCCCCAATCTGACAATGGATTCTGTAAACCCTACCCTTTTCTGTGTATATATCTCCACCTTGCCTTAGGAAAAAATGTGTTAATAAAAAGCAAGGGGTCCTGAGACAAAGAGAACTTAGTTCCTTTAGCTAAGTCTTCTCTGACTCCCTATAATGCCTTTCAAAATTATGTTTCGTCTCTGGACTCTTAATTTACGCATGGCGCCTTCTCCAGGTTGCTGACCCTTCTAGATGCCAGATCAATACCACTGGCATTATCTGGGAAATGAGGGCCACACGGACAATATCCCATGAGCCCTGCAGTGCCACTGAAGGTCCCTACTTGGCAGAGCTCTGTCCTCACCCACTGAAACACGGCCTGGGCTGCTCTCCTGAAAAACCGTTGGCACTGTGGCCCTGGGCTGGCTCCTGGGACTGTGGGTTCGGGATGGCCCCCACCATTCCTGGGACCGAGCAGAGTGGCTCCTGAGCCTGGCCTATGCACAGCCTGGCGCAGGCTGATCACCTCTGAGATAGAACTGGGGACATGCCGAGCCCCTAACAAAAGCCCTGGAGTCTCAGATGAGCTTCCCGGGACACCTGATGAGTTTTGTCCCAGCTCAGCAATGGGGGGGGGGGGGGGGGGAGGGGGGGAGGGGCGCTGGCATGCATGAGTGTGCACTGGGAGATCAAGTGTGCTCCAGGGGCTGTGTGTGTGTGCCGGGGGCCTCTGCTGGGAGCGCCCCGAGAAGGTGGAGACTTTCCTGCTGGCTTCACACCCCCCGCCCCCACATCCCCACTCCTTTTCCCTTTGCTGATTCTGTCTTCATCCTTTCACTGAATTAAGTCACAGCTGTGAGCTTGCCTGTGCTGGTCCCATGAGTCTCCTGATTTGGCATCAGACTGGGGGTGTCTCAAACCTGACACGCCTCCCAGGTCCTCGGGTGGCTCCCGGGGTCTTGGGCTAACTGACAGGTGGGAAAGGAAGCTTCTAGACTTCCAGGCAGCTGAGGACGCTTGGCTCCCACTGCTGGCTCTCTCAGTGCTGAGAGGATGCTGGGAGGGATGGACCTGCACAGCTCTGGGCCCTCCCTCCCCACCCATGGCCTGAGGGTTTCCTGCTCCAGAACATGAAGAAAGTTCCATTTGCTCCTTGGCTCCAGGCAGAGGCAGGCAGACCGGTGTGTTCCAAACAGCCTTCTTATTGAAATGAAAGCAATCCTGTGCCTCACTCCTGCCAGACACTCCCCGGGAAGATTGCAGAGCTGCGTGGGGGGTGGAGAGCACATCCACACGGACCTGCCCTTCGCTCTGAGAGCATTTCTGCGCCTCCCATGGGGCTGCTGGAGGGCTGGTGGGGACCAAAAGGGCGAATGTGTTGATTCCTGTGCAAATTGCTCGCAGCGCTCAGATCAGCCTGGAGGCGGCAAGACCTTCAAGGGGCATCCATCTCTTCAGCCCACGCTCAGGGGGCGGGTGTGAGCACTGGTTGAGAAGAACATCTTTGTAGAACAGGAATCATGACCGTGGCTTGCAGGTGGGACTTCTAGAAGAGTTACATGAGATGTGCGGCCCTTGGCATGATGCCCAGCCGATAGTAGGTGCTCAGCAAATCCCAATGTCTTTCTCCTACAGGTCAGGAACAGCGTGTTTCTGCTTGTCTGGGTGTGATCCCACCAGCAAGTGCCTGCTAAGGGCCAGGCTGGCTAAGTCTCTGCTCCACATGTCCGTCAGCAGCCCCCTTGGCCCCACCCTGCTCAGCAGGGCTTCCCCCAGCTTTCCCATGAGGCACAACAAAGGCACTTTCCAGAGGGACTTGTGAAATGAGAGCATGCTGAACTCCAGAGGCAGGCTTCCCAGCTCCACTAAGCTGGGGGCCCCCAGGGGGAAGCAGGCAGGGCAGCACCCACAGTCTATCATCAACATGCCAGCACCTGGAGAGGGGCTCCCCATCTCCCCAATCAGAGGCAGCTCTACCAGCTCCAATCCCAACCAACTTAACCCAACCGAACCATGACTCACAGCTCCAACTTAAACAATGCAGCTGCATTGCATACTTGAGAAAAACTGACAGCAACCTAAGCGGCCACATAGGAAGGTGAGGGGGGCAGGGGGCAGGGGGGAGACTGAGAAATCCGGGGCTGGCCCAGCCCATCACTCAGCGGTTGAGTGTCATCACATGAACCAGGAGGCCAAGTTTCAATTCCCTGTCAGGGCACATGCCTGGGTTTCGGGCTCCATCTCCAATAGAGGGCTTGCAGGAGGCAGCCCATCAATGATTCTCTCTCATCATTTCATTTTTCTATTTCTCTCTCCCTCCCCCTTCCTTCCTGAAATACTATCAAATAAAAAAGGCAATATGCAAATTAGCCATCACTCCGTCACAAAGATGGTAGCACCCATAGCCACAAGATGGTGGTGCCCAGTCCTCTCAGCCCGGCTGGAGTCCCCCATTTCCAGTGTGGGGGTGGGGGTGGTTGCTGAGAGCGGGCACATGAGTCCTGGCAGACTGCTTGCTTTGTTGCTACGGCGATGAGAAGAGGGTTCCACCCTGACCGCGGAGGGCCTCTGGGCAGCGGGCACCGAGTGTCCAGGGGGTGGGGGTAGGGCAGGGAATGCTTGTGTCATCGCTCCGGTGATAAGGCAAGCGTTCCACACCTGGCCGCTGATGGGCCTCTGGGCCTCGGAGAGCCACTGGGCAGTGGGCACAGAGCGACCAGACCCCACAGAGAGCTACTGGCACACAGATTCGTGCACAGGGCTACTAGTCAAAAATAAAAAATAAAAAATCTTGGGAAGGAGGATTTTCAACAACATGGAAAAATGCTGATGATATAAGTATTAAGTAAAAAAAAAAAAAAAAAAGGATATATAAACAATCTAGGGGAGGGGAGAATATTTAGATAAAGCCTTAAAAATGGAAGAAATCCATTTTGTAAGCTATTTCACTGGTGGACAGAGGTCGTTACACATTTGTCAAAATCCACAGAACGCGGGAACCTTACCCTGAACTACGGACTTTGATGAGTCAAGACAGGGTCACAGATTGTAGCACGCGCAACGCCCTGTGGGAACTGTGCACCGGGGACACACACACACACACACACACACACACACGCTGTGTGTAAGTGTGTGGCGGGGCCACGGGGTACACGGGAAATCTTACTTTCTGCCCTGTTTTGCTGTGAACCTAAAACTGCTCTCGAAAATAAACTTTATTCACTAAAACAATTTTGGCCTGGAGTGGTTTGGCTCAGTGGTTAGAGTGTTGGCCTGTGGATCCAAGGGGGTGGGTTTGATTCCCCATCAAGGGCATGTACCTCGGTTCTGGGTTTGATCCCCAGCCCCATTGGGGTGGATGTGGGAGGCAACCAATCAATGTATGCGTCTCTCTCTCCTCCCCTTCTCCTTCCCTTCCACTCTGTTTGAAAATCAATGGAAAAAGATATCCTCAGGTGAGAATTAAACAAACAAACCAAACCCCAATTTTGAAACGATGACGGCATTGCCCCTTGCTCATGTTCCCACGGTCACTGCTCCACCCAGGTCATTCCAGCCCAGGTTCAGGCATTGCCCGCCCTCCTCCGGCCAGGAGTGCAAAGGTCCCCCCCTCCGCTGAGTTTCAGCCCAACTTTCCAGAGGGAGCCGGAGGCAGACTCCCAGGCCTCTTTGAAAGGCAGGCACGGGCCAATCAGACCCCCTCTCAGGATGCTGGCCCAAGGACCTCCTCAAAGCCACCGAACGCTGTGAGGTTTAGGGGGGCCATGCCCACCCCCTGGCCTGCAAACCTTTTTCAGCATCAGAATCAGTTTTTCTAATGACCTTACAGAGTTATCAGGAAAAAAATAAAAAATTAAAAAAAAAAGGTGGGGAGGTGAATGGAGAAAAATAGGGACCTCTGTAATCCTTTAAACAATAAACATTTAAAAAAATGCCACAGCCTGGGTCTTGGCTGCCTCTTTGCTCCCGCCCTACGCGCTCCAAACACACCTGGCCTCGGCCACGTCACCCTGGTTCCTGCAGCGTTCCCGCATCCCCGGCCGCTGGGCCTTCGCTCCACCCTCAAGACACAGCATCCCCTCCCCCAGGAGGTCCTCCCTCACACTCACCCGCCTTGCCCCAAGGGTGGCGGCAGGCCCAGGAGAAGCCAGTACCCCAGGAATGGGGGGCACCGAACCCTCACGGCCCAGGTAGGTGAGAAGCAAACATGGCCCTGCCCAGCAGCAGGGCGGTGTGGGGGCCTGGAGACACGGCACCTGCTGGCCCCGGTCCAGGGAAAACCAAGGGCAGCCTGGATGTTAACCCGCAGCTTCCCTGGTGCCCTCTCACTCCGGTGAAGAGACATGAACACAGAACAGAGGAGGAGAAGCGGCCCCTCGGTGGCCCCTCAGACTTGTGCTTCTTGCCCTGGGCCAGTGGTCGGCAAACTCATGAGTCCACAGAGCCAAATACCAACAGGCCAACGATTGACATTTCTTTGGAGAGCCACATTTTTTAAACTTCAACTTCTTCTAATGCCCCTTCAAAATAGACTTGCCCAGGCCGTAGTATTTTGTGGAAGAGTCACGCTCAAGGGGACAAAGAGCCACATGTGGCTCACAAGCCGCAGTTTGCTGACTATGGCCCTGGACTCAGACTCTGGGGATTTGCCCCAGCCCCTCCGGAGGCCCCCTCCTCTTCCTGCACTCTCCCAGGTCACTCCACTCCAGCCCCACATAGGATCGCCATCCTCTGTTTCTGTATCTTCCACCTCCCCTTCCAAGGCGGGGGCCGGTGCCCCTGTCTAGTCCCCCCAGAAGACCTCCTGCTGGCACAGAACCTGCCTGCAAAGGCCTGCAGCACCGGGCACCACCCGCTCAGGGGGTAACACTCGGCTTGCCCACACCTCCTCAGCGCCCCCTGCAGGGTGCATCCCATGGCCGGGGGGCACTCACCGGAGTGGGGGCATTCACCACAGAGAGGTTGTACCCGTACAGGAAGGAGGAGCCGAAGGCGCCCAGGAGAGAGGCCGCGACGAGCCAGAGGGACCATTTCTGGGGAGGAGAGGAAACGTGGCAGTTTTAGTGTAACGTGGCCCATATCTGGCCCTCAGGGGAGCACAGAGCATGACCAGACACAGCCGCCAGCAGCAGCAGCCGGCCCTTCCTGGGAGCCACGGGCAGGTTTGTCGTCAGTGCCTTCTTGGAACGATATCCTGGAACTCACAGGTCACCGCCGTTTTATCCGGATTGCATAGGTGAGGGGACAGGCAGAGCTGTCTGGGGGTCTGGCTCAGCCCCCCATGGTCACCCTCCTGCCTCTTCCTCTGGGCGCAGTGTCAGGGCCCTGCCGGCCATGCAGAGGCACCCACCGTGCACACACCCATGCACACACCCGTGCACACCCTGCTCCCGGCGGAGGGGAGGGGCCCATTCCCTCGCCCAGTGGCGGGCAAACTCATTAGAGCCAAATACCAACAGGACAACGATTGACATTTCTTTGGAGAGCCACATTTTTTAAACTTAAACTTCTAATGCCACTTCTTCAACATAGACTCGCCCAGGCCGTCGTATAACCACTAGTTACATCACATGAACACTGTGTTAGGTATGACACGTAAACTGGAGATGATTTAAAGCATATGGGAGAGTAAGGGTAGGTTATATGCAAACGCTATGCCATCCTATATAATAAAAGGCTAATATGCAAATTGACCGAACAGCAGAACGACTGGTCGCTATGACACACACTGACCACCAGGGGACAGATGCTCAACACAGGAGCTGCCCCCTAGTGGTCAGTGCGCTTCCCCAGGAGGAGCACTACTCAGCCAGAAGCCGGGCTCATGGCTGGTGAGTGCAGCAGCAACGGCAGGAGCCTCTCCCGCCTCCGTGGCACCGCTAAGGATGTTTGACTGCTGGCTTACCAGGAGCCGGCCTAAGCCGTCAGTTGGGCATCCCCCGAGGACTCCTAGACCATGAGAGGGCGTAGGCCGGGCTGAGGGACACCCCCCATGTGCACAAATTTCGTGCACCGGGCCTCTAGTTTCATATAAAGGACAGGAGCATCTGCGGATGTGGGTGTCGGAGGGAGTCCTAAACAAACCCCCGTGGATACACAGGGACGACTGTTTTTCTGCAGTAAGAGCTGCTTGAACATAACGGGATCCATTGACAGGACAGAATCACTGAGGACAGAACACCATTCTCCATTGCCTGTCTGTAAAACTCACATTTAGGGTCTCAGCGCGGATGCTACACCTCCTAACCCCCACCCTGGCCATGCTGGGCACCTTCTCTCCCTGGGCCTTCCTGGCTCCCCCCACCATCACTTCTGCTTGTCTGCACCGTCAGAGGGGGGAGGAGGGTAGAAGGAGCCATCTCCCGAAGCCCCCCGCCCGAGTGCCCCCCGGGGCCCACTACCCCCTCACCACGGCCCCAGGGCAGAGGGTGCTGCTGTGGAGACAGGGAAGGATAAAAGGGCCACTGCCCAGCAAGGTCTCGTTACACGAGCCCAGTGACCACCAGAAGGTGCTGTCGGCCCCAGGACACTGGCCACACGGTTGGAGCGCCGATGGCCGAAGTCACCCAGACGGGATGCAGAGCCCCGTGCCCAGGGGCAGGCAGTAACAGGCACGCACTGCGACCCTCGCGGGAACCCCGAGCCCTCTGTGGGGGGACGGAGGCCCACGTCTGTTTACCTGCTTTCTCCTTCCACCTGGCTTCCCGCTCCTCCAGCTACAGTCCCGAGTGAGGGGCGCTGAGCCGGGCTCCTCCTGGGAGTCCATGCTCCGCTCCCTGCAGTGCCCGTGGCATCTCCGCGGGCCAGGAGGCAGAGTCCATGGGAGGGGCGGCCCGGCCGGAAGTGTAGCAATTCTCTTGTTTGAACAGGGCAATTTTTTTTCTCTCCTGATCCCCAGTTAAAACCGCAGCTGGAAACCTGTCTTCTCAAGGATCACCCCTGGGTGTGGATTTTCCTTTTTAACGAGGCAAGGCGAGGCCAGTGCAGGGAGGGGGAGGCCAGCACAGAGCCAGGCGGCCCCTCGGGCAGGGGTGGGGATGTCCACAGGCGTGGAAGGCCCAAGTAATCAGGTGGCCCGCCCAGCCAAGGCCTGAGGGCTGAGCCGGTGAAATGTTGGACAAACAGAGCAGGCTGATTTTTAAAACGATAATCGTGTATGGCCGGGGAATTTTATAAATATCCGAAGGGCCCTCGGCAGGGAAAAGGTTTCCCACCCTTCCCCTGAGGGTTGGGACCGGTGGACGAATGGATGTTGCCATGGAAGCCCAGTGGGAAGCCAAGCCTGACTCCAGCCCCTTTTCCCTCCTTTTTTTTTTTTTTTTAAATATATATTTTATTGATTTTTTAACAGAGAGGAAGGGAGAGTTAGAGAAATAGAGTGTTAGAAACATCGATGAGAGAGAAACATCAATCAGCTGCCTCTTGCATACCTCCCATCGGGGATGTGCCTGCAACCAAGGTACATGCTCTTGACTGGATTGAACCTGGGACCCTTCAGTCCACAGGCTGATGCTCTATCAACCAAGCCAAACCGGTTTCGGCCCCCTTTCCCCCTTTCGATGCCATTGGCACAGATGAACACACGGCCTGTCATGACTGCGTGCCCTCAACAAAGGGCTTTGCTTCTCCGAGCCACCCCGTTTCCAAGCGGCAACGGGAGGCTCTCTCGCCCTGACTGTCCTGCAGAGGTGCTCCGGGCCGGAGAGAAGCCGCGAAGCCTGTGCACAGCTGGGCATGGCCACCTGCAGCTCTCAACCTGCAGGAAGGAGAGAATCGGTCCTGGGCTCATCGCCCATCCCGTCACTCAGCATGGCTGCGGAGGGGCCTCCCTCGTGACTGCCCCTCCCCGCGACGGGCTCAGGGGCAGCGTTCTGGTGACCAGGCCCTCATGCACACGAGGACAGTGTGAGACTTCGTTTTCCTTGTGGCCGATCTGCCCCAAGTCAGAGAAGCTCCTTTAAATCCTGTTCAGGCCGCCGTGCCCTGTGCTCCCAGAGGCGGAGCCAGTGCTGAGGCCAGGGAGTGTTTGGGGGACGAAGAGTCCCCGGAGGCCAGGGCGGCCTCAAGCCCGCAGACAGGAAGCCAGCAGCGATCTCACTCATCTAATGAGTGAGAACGATGAACAGCATAGACTGACGAACAAGAGCAGACCCGGAGATAAGGAGCCGTGGGTCAGACTGTTGGACCTCAGAGGGAGGGTGGGGATAAAAGGGAGAGGTCATGCCGAAACCGGTTTGGCTCAGTGGATAGAGCGTCGGCCTGCGGACAAAAAAGGTCCCAGGTTCAATTCCGGTCAGGGACACGTACCTCGGTTGCGGGCACATGCCGGTAGAGGTGTGCAGGAGGCAGCTGGTCGATGTTTCTCTCTCATCGATGTTTCTAGCTCTCTACCCCTCTCCCTTCCTCTCTGTAAAAACTCAATAAAATATATTTTTTTTTAAAAAGGGGGGGAGAGATCAACCAAAGGTCTTGTGTGCATACATATGAGCCTCACCAGTGGTGGAGGACAATAGGGGGGTGGGGGCATGAGTGGGGAGAGGTGGAAGATTGGAATGGGGGGGATAAGGACAAATATATGATACCTTCATCAATAAAAAAATTAAAAACAAAAAGCCAGGAGCCTGGGCTAAAGGGAAAGCGCACACTGGAGTCAGACGCAGAGCCGGCAGACGCGCTGGGAAGGTGCTGTGTCACACACGTGTGCGGACATCCAGCCCAGGAGGCACAACCCGGGGAAGCAGCCGCTCAGCGGGGAGCCAGGGCTCCCCGAGGGACCAGCCAGCCCTCGCCGGCAGGAGAGCGGCTCCCTGAGCACATGGAACAGCGCAGCGGCCATTCCGCACACCAATCCCACCAGGAGACGGGGGAGAACCGGATCTTCTGGAATCGATTTGCAGTGCCCCCTGCCCCCCTCCACCTGCCCTCTCCCCCATCAAGGCGGAGCTGTGGTCCAGAGCAGGATGCTGACACGTACACTTGGAGCTACAACACGTAAGTAACACAATGGCTGAGAATTCCCCGGGGAGACATAGAGGAAGTGCTGAGCCAGCCAGTCGGGGGCTGAATCATGGAGGGCTTCCTGGAAGAGGCGGCTCCTGGGCCACCTCACCCGGGGGGTATGCTGGCCAAGAAGGGTGTGGTGTGGGAGCGCACTGACCCAAGGCCTGAGTGTTAGGGGGAGGGAAATAGTCGGGTGTGGCAGGAGCCTACGGAGGGAGGCAAGCACCTCAGACCGGTGCCTGCACAGGGGAGGCATGGCTCAGCCCTGTACTGAGAAAAGCCTCCGTGTCCACCTGGAGGGAGCGTCTGCGGCAGGACGCTGGACGGCCTGGGCGGGGGCCTCCCCTTCACACCTGCGAGGTGAGGACAGCGGCGCCCAGCCTGCCCAGTTCACACCTCCCGGGCTCACGTTGACCTTTGCCCTGCCAAGTAGAGGTTCTGTAGAAACGTGGACTTGTTCTCCTCCGGGTCCGGTAGCTCCCACACCCATCCCAGGAGACCAGGCACGCACGGGTGGAGGTCTGAGGCGGGCTCCACCGTGAAGGTGCTACACAGCCTCGGGCGGGTGGCCTCGGCCCTCGCCGAGCCTCGCTTCATCGCCGGTGACACCCGGGTGGCGATGCCTTCGCCCTGGTGCGGCCAGGAGAAGCGAGGGGACCCTGCGTGTGCAGGCCCAGCACAGAGAGCGTGCAGGCTGGCTCTTGGCGTTTGCATCTGGTTTAGAGCGAGGGCCCAGGGAGTTCCGAGGAGCGGGGAGAGGGCTCTCTAAGTGCTGAGGACTTCCTGGAGGAGGGGGCAGTGACCTGGGCCTGCGGTGGGTGGGGGACAGGCTACAGTGTTATCCTGAAGGATGATGCCATCATCCCTTTCCACATCCATGTCCCCTTGGTCTTGGGCAGCGGCCGGCAAACTGCGGCTCACGAGCCACAAGCGGCTCTTTGGCCCCTTGAATTTTCAGCAAAGGCCAGCTTAGGAGTCCCCTAATGAAGTTAATAACAATGTACCTAGATACTTTAAGTTTAAAAAATGTAGCTCTCGCTGAAACTGGTTTGGCTCAGTGGTAAAGCGTCGGTCTGCGGACTGAAAGGTCCCGGGTTCGATTCCGGTCAAGGGCATGTACATTGGTTGCGGGCACATCCCCGGTGGGGGGTGTGCAAGAGGCAACTGGTCGATGTTTCTCTCTCATCGACGTTTCTAGCTGTCTATCTCTCTCCCTTCCTCTCTGTAAAAAATCAATAAAATATATTTTTAAAAAAAATGTAGCTCTCAAAAGACTGGATGAACGGTGATGTGGAAAGGACCATAAAGTGTATGCGGTGAGGCATATATATATATATATATATATATATATATATATATATATATATATAAAATTGATTTTTTACAGAGAGGAAGAGAGAGGGATAGAGTTAAAAACATCAATGAGAGAGAATCACCAATCAGTTGCCCCTTGCACACCCCGTACTGGGGATGTGCCCACAATCTTGACCGGAATTGAACCTGGGACCTTTCAATCTGCAGGCTGACGCTCTATCCACTCTTTTTAAAACATATATTTGTATTGATTTCAGAGAAGAAGGGAGAGGGAGAGAGATAGAAACATTAGTGATGTGAGATCGTTGTACTGTTGGTATTTGGCTCTGCTGACCAATGAGTTTGCCGACCATTGGCCTAGGGGAAATGGAGATACCTCCCTCCTCCAAATCCGGAAAGTCACCCGCAGATAGGATTTTTATCCACCGAAGTACCAGCCCCCCAAGGCCTGTGCCTCACCGCACACACTTTATGGTCCTTCCCACATCACAGTGCACCCAGTCTCTGCTCTCCTGGCCTGACCATTCCGCTCCACCACTTCCTCTCTCTCCCCCGCCTCTGTGCCCCCCCCTCGCCCCCCTAGCCTGCATGTCCCCGGGCGGGAGGGGCAGGGAGGGACAGCCCCAGAGTCCCCGGGCGCTCCTGTAAGAGGGAAGGGGGCCAGGACTTACCGATTTCTTTTCCTCCGAATCGCTGTCCTTGTCAGCGGCCGGGCCCTTGTCACTCAGCTTCATGGCTCCTTTCTGGGGTTTGGGACTGGCCTCCTTTTGTTCCTGAGGAAGAAGACGACGGAAGAAGGCGTTGGACGGCTGCTGTCAGAGACAGGTACCTCAGGGGAGTCAGCGAGGGGTGCTGGTGGAGACAGCCGTGCGGGGACCCCTGCTCCCGGGCACCCCTGCTCCTGTCTGGCCTCAGTTTCTCCGTTTGCGAGGTGGTTGGGTGGATGGCGTCTGTGCCTGCAATGCTGGCTGGACGGCGTTTGCACACAGGCCTCCCTCCCCAAGAACACCCTGTCCACGCGGTCCTGCCCGCCTGGCACAGGCTGTGAGCACTGGCTTTCCTGGCCCCAGGATGTGAAAATAAAAGCTGGGGAATGAAAACGAAGCGGTCCCGCCCCCATCCAGCCGGAAACAGTTCCCACATGGCCACCCAGACCTCGGGTACAACAGAGCCAAGGAGTGGGACGGCCACTCTGGAGACAGGGAATGTTAGGACCTTTGGCCCAGCTACTCCGTTTGCAGACACTCATCCTGAAACAGTAAACACTGTGCACCGAGGTTTCACCAGAAATGGCACCCAAGCGTTTATTTCCTAGAAAACATGGCCCTCGCAATAGGAAAAGACACGGAATGGGGGGGGCGGGTTTCCATAAACGGCGGTACCTCCCCGGATAAAACGCACGGAGCACTTAAAACGTGACCTTAGAGAACGTTACTGTCCTGAGGAAATGCTCAGGGTTTCTCTCACTTGGCAAGAAGGGGGAGATCTGTGAAAGAATGTGCATTAGTCACCATTAAAAATAGATGTGCTCTTAATGGCCACTGTTTTAAAAACATATATTTTTATTGATTTCAGAGAGGAAGGGAGAGGGAGAGAGATACCGTATTTCCCCGAAAATAAGACATCCTCCAAAAATAAGACCTAGTGCATGGAAAGATAAGACATCCCCTGAAAATAAGACCTAGCGCAACTTTGGGAGGAAAAATTAATATAAGACTGCCTTATTTTGGGGGAAACAGAGTAGAAACATCAATGATGAGAGAGAAACATGGATCAGCTGCCTCCTGCACACCCGCTACTGGGGATGGAACCCACAACTGGGCAGGAATCGAACCGTGACCTCTTGGTTCGTACAGTGATGCTCAACCACTGAGCCACACTGGCTGGGCAAATAGCCACTCTTAAAACAATGTACTTAAATAACACCCATGCATTTTTAAATGCAAAATTAAATTTAAAACAAAATATTTATACAGTCAGTTATTTCTTCAACAAACATTTACTAAGCCCCTACATCCGGTGATGGGGATGCAGCGACAAGCAAGGCACTGAGTGGGAGGATGGGTCAGGTCCCCAGGGAAAGTGGAGAAAGAGAGAGGCCCTATATCTCTACCTCTACCTCTGTCCATACACATCACTATATCTGTGTGGAGCTTACATACTAGGAGAGACCGTTAGGAAAGGGGTGTAGATGGCTCACGGGCACATAGATGGATCATGGCACACAGATGGCTTATGAGCACATAGATGGCTCATGGGCACACAGATGGATCATGGGCACACAGATGGATCATGGGCACACAGATGGATCATGGCACACAGATGGCTTATGAGCACATAGATGGCTCATGGGCACACAGATGGCACATGGGCACACAGATGGATCATGGGCACACAGATGTCTCACGGGCACACAGATGGCTTATGAGCACACAGATGGATCATGGCACAGATAGATCAGGGCACACAGATGGATCACAGGCACACAGATGGCATAAGAGCACATAGATGTCTCATGGGCACACAGATGGATGGCACACAGATAGATCACAGGCACACAGATGGCTCATGGGCATGCAGGTGGATCATGGCACACAGACAGTTTATGGGCACACATGGTTCACGGGCACACAAACGACTCACAGGCATACAGGCATGTCCCAGGCAGCGTCAGCCTGGGCTAAGACCAGCAGAGGACAGTCACAGCTGTACGTGCTTACAAAATGAACGGCCTTGAAGCAGCTGTTCCCACTTGGCCGATATTTTAGCCAGTTATCCTCTTAGTTGTTTTCTGTGGCTTTCCAACTGTCTACACTGGGGAAAACAAAACAACACCCACCTCTGCTGCTAGAAAAATGAGTTTCCACTTTTTCTTTAAATTAAAATTTTTTTTAAAAAAGGAATTAAGCACTTACGTTCTCAAGTAGCCAAAAAGATTTAAAGATAAAACCCTGGAAGAATACGACTCTTACAGCGTCAGCTCTGGCTTGGCGGGAATGTGGCCCGGAGGGCTGCAGTGACCTCCGAGGTCCTCCCCTGAGAAACGCCACCTGCCCATGCCAGCACCCCCGGGACACTCAGCTCGCTGGACCGCCCCCTCGGGCTCTCGGGCTGCCCCGTGGCCGGAGTCCTCTCCTCCTTCCCTGTCTCACCTGCAAGGCTCCCGGCTCCGCTCCGCGCCCTGCGCCCTGCGCCCTGGCACATCTGAGGCGCCTCCCCAGGCCTCCCCTAGCCTGTCCCGGAGCTGGGCCTACCTGCTGACTGCTCTCCTGTGTCCCCAGCTCCCAGGAAGTGTCCTGGCCCTGGGGGTTCTCTGGAGGGGTTGCCTCCTCCAGGCTGGGCCATGTGGTTGGGCACCCGGAGAGCGGGCAAGCTGGTGCTGGGGTTTAGAAACGAGGAATGTCCACTTAAAATAAAGCGGGTGGCCCCCCGTGATTCTGTGGGTGCCCCAAGTGCAAACACAGAGGTGCCCCAAAGGGGAAGGGATTTGGCCTTGAGAGGACAACATAGAAATTCAAGTGAAAATGGCAACAGCGACTCTTGGGATGTTTATGCCGGCTTGCCTGTGGGCTTGGGGCTTGCCAGCGCCCACAATGAAGTGAGGCATTCCTTAATATGCCTCTCTCTCTCTCTCTCTCTCTCTCTCTCTCTCTCTCTCTCTCTCTCTCTCTCTCTCTCTCTCTCTCTTTCTCCCTCTGTCCATACACACCACTATATCTAACATACAGATACACAGCCTTGGGTTTTGTTCTCTGGGGATCCCTGACCGATATACTCCTAGCACTGGGGCACAGCTGATTACCTCTGCCCACAGCGTCTGACCCAGTGCCTGGCCCAGAGGCGCCTGGGACACAGAATGGGTGGGGTGCCAGAGAGGGAAGGGGAGAACTCAGACTGCTCAGATGGGATGGCCTGGGGCAAAGGAGCCAGCCGAGGGCATCCATGGCCACCCTGCCCGCCTCGGGGCTGCATCCCCATCCAGCTTCTGTGCATGAGTGGCTGTCACCGTGTAGCTCCAGAGAGTGCCGTTCGCACAGGTGACACTAAATGTCCCCCTGGAGTCAGGCCACTCTGTTTCCTTATCAACCCATCTAGGCAGTCACCATTCTCTCCCCTTAGGTGAGGCTTTGTTTAGATAACAGGCCTGCAGGGAGGCCAGGCCAGCCTCGCTGCCTAATTACCGACATCTGTCTAATTACTGCCAGGATTGATTGCTCACTGGGCTGGAGACGCTGCAGGAACAGCTGTGGCCGAGGCTGAGGTGTTTGTGAGGCACCCAGGTGCAGGGACCGCTCGGGGTGCAGAAGGAAGAGGGGTGCTGGGAGGGATCCGGGCTGGTGGGCAGTGTGGGAGGACGGGTCAGGTCGCCAGGGAGAGTGGAGAAAGAGAGCGGCCCTTCAGAACCCCAACCTGGAAGGAGCAGGTGGGGGTGGGAAACGGCCCAGGAGGCCGAGCTGGAGGAAACGGGGAGAGGGGGCAGTCAGAAACGAGGAGACGGTAGTATCCAATCTACTGGAACCCACAGAACGGAGCTGAGAGGGGAGGTGTGCCCGCAGCCCTGTGGGCAGAGGCTTGCGTTCCTCCCGGAAGACACGGGAGCGAGCCGGCACCGGGAAGGGTGTGGGCGGTGGGCTGCGCTTCCTTCGGGGTCACGCCACTTCCGGTCTATTCCCAGGCCAGCAGGGAAAGCACGGGGTTTGCTAAGTCAGGGAGGACCCACTGCCCAGGGGAGCCACAGGCAGCTCGCCCTACAGCAACCCCCCCGGAGCTGAGCATGACCTCATCGCGTCACAGGTTGGAAACGGCCCGTCTGCGCAGGGCAAGGCCAGGTGCAGAGAGCTGGCGCCCAGGCAGCATAGAGCCAGGGCTTCAAATCCTGGGTCTGCTGCTGTGTGACTTGGAGGAAGTTACTTAACCTCTCTGGACCTATTTCTCTAGCGCAGTGTTTCCCAAAGTGTGGTCCGCATACCCCCAGGGGCACTGGAAGAGTTTAGTGGGGATACACGTTGCACCGGAGTTTGGTGGGGATGTGCACTGCACCGTGCTTAGCTGAGCCTCATTCTACATTCTCATGAGTACGAGGGGTACTCAGCGTTACGAAAATTACAGAAGGGGTACACATGTGTCAAAAGTTTGGGAAACAGTGCTTTAGGGGATAACAACAGGGTCTGCCTCCTGGGGACACTGTGAGGACTCAGCGAGCACGGACAGGGAGGAAAAGGAGGGGGAATCGCCTGGTGTTTGACTAAAGCACCCTAAACTGCCTCGAAGCAATTCTCTAGGGCCGTGGTCGGCAAACTCATCAGTCAACAGAGCCAAATAGCAACAGGACAACGATGGGAATTTCTTTGGAGAGCCACATTTTTTAAACTTTAATCATATAGGTAGGTACATTGTTAACTTCATTCGGGTACTCCTAAGCTGGCCTTTGCTAAAAACTCAAGGGGCCAAAGAGCGAGCTGCAGTTTGCCAACTGCTGGTAAGGTTTCAACAGAATAACAGATAAATAACGCAGCATGACAAAATAAATGCAAGCTGGGGAACGGGGTTCTGAGAACCGAGCTTCCCGTCTTTTTGGATCCGCAGCTGACATGGCTGCTTTTCAGCTCTTATGCGACGCCAGGGCCTGCCCGTGTGGCCGGCTCCAAAGGCGCAGGCCTGAGGGACTCACCGCCGGATCCCCGCATCAGGGGCCCGCCTGCCGCGATTCAGCAGCTCCATGAACAGACCTCGCTCCAGCGATTGGAGGGGCGCCGCCGGGCCGAAGCTGGTTAAATACTCAGGGCATTCCCTCCGTTAGCCATTGCCTCTGCCCCATAATGACGCCCTCATGGGCGCCATCTGTGCCTGACCCGTGGCCTGACTTGTTAGAAATAAAGCTGGTGTGGCTCAGCGATCGAGTGCTAACCGCTGCACCAGGAGGTCCCTGGTTCGATTCCCGGCACAGGCACATGCCCCAGCTGTGGGCTCTTTCCCCAGAGCGGGGGCCTACAGGAGGCAGCCATTATTTCTATATCTCTCTCTTCTCCCTCTCCTTTCCCCTCTCTCTGGAAATCAATCAAAACATTTCAAAAAGAAAGAAAAGAGAGAGAGAGAGAGAGAGAGAGAGAGAGAGAGAGAGAGAGAGAGAGAGAGAGAGAAAGGGAAAGGAAGGGAAGGGGAGAGAAGAGAAGAGAAGAGAAGAGAAGGGAAGGGAAGGGAAGGGAAGGGAAAGAAAAGGAAGGGAAGGGAAAAGAAAAGAATAAATAAAGCAAGTGAACCTCGAAGTGTCTTTACTCAGCGGCCTGTCGCAGAGCTCGGATCTGAGTCCCACGCGTGAAGGCAGAGCCTCAGTGCTGGTGGTGCTGTGTAGAAGGACCAAAGGCAGAGAACGGGCCCTGACTCGTCAATACCCCACAGAGGGTTGCGACAGCAGCCGGCCTTGTTTGCCCAAACCTGGCACATGCCAATGGTGCCCACTTCCCTGCAGGGCCGGGCGCCGCTGCCCTGAGCAAAGCCCAGGCTTCCAAAGCCGCTGGCGGGCGGGCACCCATGAACGGAAAACGCCCACCCACCCTGGTCCCCAAGCGCGCTGAGTGACACTTCCTTTTCAGGATTAATTCTCTGCTGGTCTGGCAGGGAGCTAGAGCTTATCCCAAGACGAAAAGGAATGTGGAAAACAGAGCAGGAGAGAGAGAGAGAGAGAGAGAGACAGAGAGAGAGAGAGAGAGAGAGACAGAGAGAGAGACAGAGAGAGAGAGACAGAGAGAGAGAGAGAGAGAGAGAGAGAGAGAGAGAGAGCGCGAGAGCGCGCGAATGAGCAGGGAGAGGGTCACAGCCCGGGCCACCAGCCATAGGAAGAATAGCGGCATTGCCCATGGCCAATGTCATGGTTACACTGGCATCTGCCAGACACCATGCTGGGCACTTGATGTACATTTCCTCCACTCTGTCTTCACCACGAATTTCCAAGTCCCTCCGTTTCAGGCCCCTCCTTTCCTAGGAGCCCCAGTCCCCCCTCCCCCAGAAACCGCCCCCCACGCCGGTCCAGGACGGCGAGGGGCGCAGCTTACCTGTGCCCGCGCTCCGCTCACCTGCCCCGGTCTAAAGAGCAAACAGATAGGCCGGCTCCCGGTGACAGCAGATACAACCCGGGAGGCCGTGGGAGACAGCAGCGTTAATGATTACAGGGCGTCCGCGTGCCTGTTGCTGTCAACAGGCCACGGGGCCAATCTTGACGAGCGATGAATGATTAACACCCATGCCCAGGTTGCGGTCAGCAAGTTCTGGGCCAGGAGCCGGTGGCAGCGGTGTCCTGGCTGCCCAAGCCCCTGCCGGCTAGCGGGCTGACCTTCCTGGGTGTGGGGGTCCCTTCTCGCTGGTGGGACGCTGTGACTGGTGTGGGACCAGCGTGCCCGGCTGTGGGGAGGGTCAGGTGAGATGACAGGCCGGACACGAATGAATGAGGCTGGTCAAGCCCTAACCCCACAGGACCCGGAGGGGGCTAAGGTCTCCTGTGGGGGTGCAGGAGGACGGACAGCGTGGAGAAAATGTGAGAGCCATCGCTCCTGCCGGAAGTGACACGCACCAGCTAAGCCTTCCCCCTCAGGACTCAGTGGGACAGAGGGCCAGAGGGCGGACAAGATGGAAGGGACCCGAGAGGGTGCCTGTGCGGCCGGTGCCAGTCCAGGCTCAGCCAAGGGCACCTGCCCAGAGAGAGGTGGGGCTGTGGGAAGTGGGGCGCAGAAAGATGAGTGCCCGGGAGTCCCCCCAGCGTGGGAGAGGGATGCTGGGAGGCAGGGCTGTGTGGAGACCACGGAGAAGGCCACCTGATTCCCCGGGCATCGACGGAGAGCAGCTGGACAGCCTTTCCCTGGCTAATCTCATCTCCCAGCGCCTTCATGTTGACCAAGGGGTGGGCCTGGTGACCAGGGGGAAGTCACCTGGGACCTGGGAGACAGCTGCCCGCGATGCCCTTATCAGCCTGCCCCTGAGGGCTGGCAAGCCGCACACCAGCGGGATGACATGTGTGCCCCGGTGGTGTTGGCTGAGCTGAAGGCAACGCAAACACACCCAGACGGAGGTACTGGAGCAAGCCTCCCGCATGCCCAGCTGGTGCCCACCCCCTGTGCCCACGCAGCCACCCAGCCTCGCTCTTGCTGCCCCGTTATGCCCGGGAACGGCCGGGCGGCTCCGACGGCACCTGGCCAGGCCTGCCTCGCTTCTGTAGCCTTCAGGGCACTTGCTCCGGCTTTAGCTGCTTATCCTTGAACGCAGACATAACAAGCATGGGAGGAATTCTGCTTATGTTTTACAGAAACAAGAAAGCCCAAAGCAGCACAAAACAAAACGCAGCTCCTTGCTCGGAATCGCCTCCCGTGGGGCGATAAGGAAGTGTGTACCAAAATAACAAGTGTTTATCCAGGGTTTATAGGGGCACAGAAACCAAAACCATAGCCGCTGGAGCCTGTGGCCCGAGAACAAAGTTCGCCTCCCGGCCCCTGCTGGCTCCTCGGTGCCTGAGATCCTCTGTCCCCTCCTGATCTCAGTCCTTCCCGTGTCCCCTCCCTGCTGTGGAGCCAACACGAATGAACCGCCACTGAGTCCGGACCCACTGTGTTTTGCAAAAATCCTTGAGTCCAGCATAGTTCAGATAAGCAGGAAACAAGGACGCCAGCAGAGCGGGTTGTAGGTCTCCCTGCTCTCCCCGACGACGCCCCCACCCCTTTTTTTTTCCTGCATTAACCATTTACTCTGTCCTTAGCGGGGGGGAGGGGGGGGGATAAGGCAAGCAGTCTGAGATCCTGTGTAGCCAGGCTTTTTACACGTAAGGGACAGCTTTCTCTCCCTCCCAGCTTTTCCTTCTTTATCCCAAGGCCCCAGAAGATCTCAACCTTCACCACTGCTGACATCCCCAGCCATCCCGGTCCCCCAGCCTGGGGCTCCTCTACCTCAGCAGGCTGGGAGTGAACGCCACCGCCTCTACCCTAAAGTTAACCCTGGAATTCCAAACTTTTAAACGAACGCAGCAAAATGGTAAATCAAGGGAAAGCAAGTAAAAGTTCTCTACTGTCTTCCCCCTAACGCAGGGTTTTCACTGTCTTTCACACAGACTCTCACTGACCTTTCCTCCCGGACCTTTCCCTGGAGGCCAAAAGGCCAGCGCGCCACACGGCTCCTGAGCCAGCCCTTCCCCTTTCCTGTAAATCAAAGCGTCAACGGAGGCTCCGTAGTCATCCGCTCGCTGCTTGAATTCCTGAAAATGTTTCAAAAAACATTGCAGGGGCGCACAGACAGAACATGAAGCAGACTGGCCCATTCTAACGACAGAGACAATTAGACCGCAGTTACCCAGAATAACAAAGACAACGACAACCAACCAGGACCACCGGGCACCGTCGTGCACCGGGATCTGGTCTTGGAAGTAGCGCTGCATCCAGCCTTCCAGAGAGCCTAGATGGGCGCCCACAGAACCAGAAATAAGTTTCTTACTGGTAGGAACCAGATCCAGGCGGCTCCGATCAGTCCATCAGGACATTCAGCAGGCGGGGACTCCGACCTCTACCAGCCCCGGGGGTGAGGAACGTCTCTCAGAGATCTCCCCCCGAAACCGCTCTCCACGCGGGGAGTCCAGAGAGCAGCCCCGGGAGACCCTTTGCGCGGGACCTCTTTTAAGCACATTTACCACATCCTGTTTTTGCAGAGCAAGCAACCCAAGACAAAACAGCTTTTCCCAAGCAACGTCAGAGTCATGCCACTGGTGACCATGTAGTTCTCAGGGTCATGCTGTTCCTCAGAGAGCTGGCAGTGATCAATGAGAGAAGGCCTAGTGCTGGGCAGGGGCCATAAGACCCTATCTCAAGGCCTGGCCTGGTGTCAGCACTGACAACTCTGTCTGGGGCATGGCCCATCGTCTCTCTGGAATGGGCAAAAATTCCCACTCTCCAACACTCCTCTGGACATAAAGAAAGCCCAATTCTGCACTTTGATGAGGAAGTTCTTTGGGCGGCTCACCCACCATCCTCTTGGCACGCTGGCTTTCCTGCCCAACACCTGTCCCCGTGCCTTATTGGCCCACGTGCGCCGAGCACAAACTTGAACTTGGTTGTATTTTCAGCCGCAGTAAATCGCTCTCTGATGCCAGGATAGTTCAGCCGTTGGTTCTGCAGCGTCTGGATAGACAGTGCCAGAGGGTGTCGAGGAGCCTGGGGTTCAAGGCCGGGGAGCAGCGGGCTGGCGCTCAGACCTCAGCGCCAGCCCGCTGCTCCCCGGTCAGGTCACACCAGGCCCTGCACTTTGCAAAGTGGAGTAAGGGAAGACTCGTCTCAAGGTCATGTGCAGATTGAATGAGCTGCGGCCCTTGGCAATGCCTGCCCTGTCGCAAGCAGTAAATATTCACTGTTGCTATTATTATTCAGAAATCCCTTTTTTAAAAATTTCTTTATTGATTAAGGTGTTACATGTGTCCTTATTCCCCTATTGCCCCCTCCCCCCACTCATGCCCTCATCCCCCCTATTGTCTGTGACCATTGGTTAGGCCTATATGCATGCATACAAGTCCTTTGGTGGATCTCTCCCCCTTACTTCACCCTCCCCTACCTTCCCTCTGAGGTTTGATGGTCTGATCGATGTTTCTCTGTCTCCGGATCTATTTTTGTTCATTAATTTATATTGTTTGTTATATTCTATAAATGGGTGAGATCAGGTGATATTTATCTTTCTCTGACCAGCTTAGAGAAATCCCTTTTAAAAAAATTTTCACCCCATGATATTTTTTTCATTGATTTTTTGAAAGAGTAGAAGAGAGAGAAATATTGATGTGAGAAAAACACACCAATTGGCTGCTTCCCGCACGGCCCTGACCAGGGCCTGGGCTGGGAGGAGCCTGTAACTGAGGTACGTGTCCTTGAGCGGAATCAAACCCGGAACCCTTCATCCTCAGGCTGATTGGTGCTCTTTCCGCTGAACCAAACCGGCTAGGGTGGGAAATCTCTTGTTTTATCATTATTTTTATTCTTGGATCTTTATTCTTTTTCAAATATTTATGGAGCACCTGCTATGTGGCCATCGTACTCCTAGATCCTGAGACAGGTAAACCTGCTACTTCTGTTGGGTAATTCAGAGTCTGGTCAGAAGGATGAGCCAGAAGGAGGGGCCTACGTCCAATAAGCACCTCCTGTCTGCCAGGTGCTGGTTGTTAGTAGCCTCACTTACTCCAAAAGGCGGATCCTGAAGTTTTGTTATTTCCAGTCTAGGCTGAGCATACCCGGGTTCTGGAGCTCCACCCACTTGTGAATGAGAATTGAGGTTTAAAGTAAGACCACCCATGCCTGGCTGATGTGGCTCAGTGGCTGAGTATCGACCATGAATCAAGGGGTCATGGGTTCAGTTTCCAGTCAAGCACATGACCAGGCTGCTGGCTCAATCCCCAGTAAAAGGTGTGCAGGAGGCAAGTGATCTATGATTATCCCGCACCGTTGATGTTTCTATCTCTCCTTCCCTCTTCCTTCCTCTCTGAAATTAATAAAAATGTCCTCTACAATAAAGAGGGAATATGCAAATTGACTGCCACTCCACCACAAAGATGGCTGCACCCACAGCGAAGGTCAAGTTCCCTTGACAAGCCTTAACGAGCAATCAGTAGGAACCTGAGGCTGCACCACCACCCCACCCCCACCCCCGTGGGGCTTGACAGGGGACCTCAGGCCACGCCCCCCACCCTGGTGCTAGGCCGGGTGAGCTCAGGCTGTGGCCCCTGCCCAGAGGGGTTTGTCAAGATGGGACCAGCTAGGTCTGGATCTAGCCCAATGGGGGTGGAGGGCAGCCAGGTCTGGGTCTCACATGATTTTGAGGCACATGTGGGTGGGCCGGGACTTGACTCTGAGTTCTATGGTGCACCTCAGACTCTGACAGGAGGGAGGTTTTCATATACATTTTACTAGTTTTCTTTCCTCTCTGACACTTCTATTATAGAGAAAAGGCAGATACCAATATTAAAATATTTCCTCTAATTCGTCCTCTTTTGTTGTGTGTGAATTACATGCACCGGGCCACTAGAATTAAGGTAAAATAAAACCACCCACTCTACCTGTCTGACTGGATCACTGTGAAAGCTCCTCCCAGAAGAACGCCCCCCAGGGAGCCTCAGGGCCTCGAGTTTAAAGGACCTCTCCCTTCTGCTTCTGGCAGCCCGGCATCCAGACTGCCCACTTTGGAGGGACCCCCCCCACACACACTCCTGGGTCTTGTGGGCTCGACCTTCCCACCATCTCTAGAATTTCTCTCCAGCAACTGGTCTACTTCTCTGCAGCAGCATCCATTTCTCCATCTCTGTCCCAGGATAGGACAAATGTCTTACTATCACCAACTAAAACAAACAAACAAACAAACAAACTACAAAGGTGAGGACGTGGAGAGATTGGAGCCCTCGGATGTTGCTGGCGGGGATGTAACTGGTGTAGCCGCTGTGGAAAGCAGCTTGGTGGTGTCTGAACCATTAGACATAGACAGACTCCCCACACGGCCCAGCAACTCTGACCTGAATGCTCACAGCAGCCCTGTTCACAGCAGCCAAGAGGTGGGGCAGGCCGGATGCCCGTCGGCTGAGGAGAGGAGAAGCATTCCACACAAAGGAATGACGATCTGATACCTGCGGCAACATGGAAGGACCTTGAGGCCATTGTGCTGAGAGAAAAGAGCCTGACACCAAATGTCACCTGATTTATCAGTCCGTGTCCATGCAATGTTCAGGTGAGATGACAGAGGAGTGATGGCCAGGGGCTGGGGAAGGATGCGGAGGGGAGCAGCTTTTTAATGGGGAAGGGGTCTGCTTTGGGGGTGGTGAAAATGTTAGAGAATTAGACAGGTGTGGCTGCACAACGCAGTGAAAGTGCTAAGTGCCACTGAACTGTTCACTTTCAAACGGTTCATTACCGGGGCTCGGTGGCTGAGCATCAACCCATGAACCAGGAGGTCGAACGGTCCGTTCTGGGTTGTGGGCTTGATCCCCCGTAGAGGGGGTGTGCAGAGCAAGGAGGCAGCCGATCAATGATTCTCTCTCATCATGGATGTTCCTATTTCTCTTTCCCTCTCTCTTCCTCTCTGAAATCAATAAAAACATATTTTAAAAAACAAAATGGCTAATTGACAAATCAAATAAAACGGTTCGTTTGATAGTGAGTGAGTTTCATCTCAGTTTAAAAGCAACGCTTATGTGGCCCCGTGGCCTCCCCGCTCTCTGTGGCCGCAGAATCTCCCAAAGTGAAGCCACTGTCTCCACTCTCTCCTCAGCTCCCGCCCAGCGGGGTCTGGGCCACCACACAGCTCGCGTTGTTTTCTGAGGACATCCATGGCCCGCAGTCGGTGGTCAAGTCCTGTCACCTCCCAGCAGCCTGGATGAAGCTGACCACTGCTCTTCCTCTGGGCCCGGCCCTGTCTTCCCTCCGCCTCCCTGGCCACCCCTTCTTAGTCCATTCAGCTGCTCTCCCCACCTACCAGACTTTGTGGTGGAGGGTCCCAGGACCCAGCCCAGAGCTCCCCTTCTGTTCTACCCACACTCTTCCCGTGAGTGACTCATCCAGATGCACCAATGATATGCTGGTGACCCCCAGTTCTGTCCTTCTGGCTCAGACCTCTCCTCCAGATCCAGATGCATATGTCTACCCTCCAGTCAGTGCCCCCGTGTGGCTAAGCAGCGTCTTGAACATGGCCGGTCCTAAACTGCACATCCGACGCCCATGTTCCAGCCCCGCAAGCCGCCCAAATATCAAAGACTCTTCTTTCCTTCCTCCGGACTCCCTCCTGGTGCCTGTCCAAATCATCAAAGCCCTCGTCGATTCTGCTCTCAGTTCTATCGGGGCAGATGGCATCCTCTGTCACCTGGAAGACTGTGTGCCATGGCCTCCTGACAGCTGTCCCTGCTCACCCCCTACTCCCCAGATGGTTCCATCTAGTGACATCTCAGGTGACTTCCTACAGCAAAAGCCAGGTCAGGTGACCCCCCCTGCTTAAAGCCTCCGTGGCTTTCCTAGAGGCAGACCACCCCCACCCCGGCCAGGATTCAGACCCTCCTGTGCATCAGTGTGGTTTAGCGGGACGGACGCGGCTTTGGCCCCACTGTGACTCAGCTTCCCTCCCTGACTGCCACCAACCAGTGTGTGACCTTGAGCAACTCCCTTGACCTCTCTCAGCTCAGCTTCCTTACCTGTGTCACAAGCATGACAATATGTCCCCGTGGGAGGAGGATAATAACCTGTGGACATAACACCAACACCTAGCAGAGACTCGTGAATTGGACCTATTTTTAACACCAGCCAGTCAATCATTCATGAAATTGAGCGTGTCCAAGATAAATATTTATACTTAACTGCTCCTTCAGAGCTCCTCCCTGTTTTTTGTTCGGCTTGAGCAGTGTTGGCTAACAAGCCCTTAGGAGGCTTTGGCCGCCCTGTGTGGGCCTTGATGACCTTGGGATTCCCAGAAAGACTCAATACATGGGTTGGATGTCGAGGAAAGGCTGTGGACCGGATGCTAGCCAGCTTGCATCTTCCTTAGACTTGCACAGGCTCATGGGAGCTCTGAGCTCCCACCCGGTTCTTTCTTTTTTCACTGCCCTCCTTCCACGTTCCTCTACTCTTACCCTCCCCTTTTCCTCTCCCACGACCTTTTTATCCGCACTCACTGCCCAGGGTCTCCCATCCCATCTGTATGCTGACTCTCTCTATGCTATTAGACGCCCCCTGCTCCCCCTCCGAACCTGCTCCTTTATGTCTTTACCTTCCAGGTAAATGGCATCGCCATTCTCGGCACTCTCCACACCTCAACTTAACCCTGAGATCCATCCAGAATCCGCCCACTTTTCATCAAAAGCATCTCTTCCCCCCAATTCTGAGCTACTTCTGTGACCTCTTGCCTCTACCCCTGCCCCTCATACCATCACCATCACCACCACCATCACCACCATCACCACCACCATCACCACCACCATCACCACCACCATCATCATCACCATTACCACCAACATCACTATCATCACCACCATCATCACCTACACCTACATGGTCATGAAAAAATAAATAGAAAAAATAAACGAACAGAATCCATGGGTCCTTTTGGTTGTGCTCCACAGAGTTCTGAGTCTGTGGCCTGTACTGGCTCTTACCTTGAGGGTCAAGATGAAGGACCTCTCTCCCCGCCAGGTGGATGAAGTCTCTGAGATCCACTTGACCTTGCTGGTCCACCTTCCCAGCTGAGGTTATGCCCACAGAGATAAGGCTGATGCTCTGCCCTAAGGCAGCTAAGACTCTTTCCCTGCTCAGGGACAGTCCCTGCCTCACACCCACACGGAGGACCAGGAATGCTGAGGGGACTTTCCTTGCTACCAGGAGCACTGACCCAGCACCTGCTCCCAAGACCCCTCGCTCAGCCAGTTGTCATTTCTGTGGCCCTGTGCCAACTCTTCTAAGTGGGAATGCCCACAGCACCTTAGCCTTCCAAGGTGGCAGTTACTTTTCTGGGTCTGACAAAGCTTGGGTTAGGGCAAGGGGACAGGAAGGAAAAACAAAACAGCAAATACCAGTACTCTGGGTGCTGGACCTCTTTCCTTCTGGTTCTTGAGGAGCAGCTGCTGGGGCGGGGGTAGGGGAGCCAGCGGAAGATACCCTCTGTGCCACAGAGTGAGGAGGGCAGGCCAGGGAAGGCGAGTTCTCCCTCCAGGTTGGTGAGGGGCAAAGAGGCAAGGGAGAGGCAGAGTCAAGACTGACGCCCTCACTGACCTCACCGTTTGGCCCTGGCCAGCTGGCCTCAACCCCATTGTTCAACTCTTCCAGCCCCAAATGAGCTCCTGGGACTCTAAACCTTCCAACCCGAGGAGTAGCCACAGGCCAGGCCACATGTGGACACCTGTTTGCTGCATTTTGTCAAGCAAGCTCTCCTCTGGAAAAGAAATCACCTGTCCTTCCTTCCTTCCTTCCTTCCTTCCTTCCTTCCTTCCTTCCTTCCTGCCTGCCTGCCTGCCTTGCATCCATCCTTCCATCCATCCTTCCATTCATCCACCCCATCTATCTGTCCATCCATCCTTCCATCCATCCTTCCATCCATCCATCCATCCATCCATCCATCCACCTACCCATCCACTCATTCTCTTATTCATTTACTAGAGGTTCAATGCACAAAATTCATGCAAGAGTAGGCCTTCCTTCCCCTGGCTGCTGGCACCGGCTTCCCTCTGGCACCCAGATCTGGGCTTCCCTCTGGCACCCGGGACCCAGGCTTCCCCCCAGGTGTTGGCACCTGGGACCTGGGCTTCCCTCACAGCCCAGGCTTCGTCCAGAAGCACGTCTGGTCTAATTGGCATATTATGCTTTATCATTACAGATTATTTATTTAAAAAGGCTTCCTGAGGACTTACTAAGAGCCAGGCGAAGCTGCTGGTTAGTTGCTGGAGATACAGAAATGAAACAGATCAGGTCCCTCCTGGAAGGAGCTCACAGTCATAGGAGGGAGACAGACTCACGCAGAGAGCTGTAACCACACGGAACCTGTTCCTTCGCTCACTCCACACACTGACTGAGCCTGCCGCCAGGCACTGTCCTGGGCACTGGGGTGGAGAGGGATGACTCCCAGGCAGGAATGCCTGCCCTCATGGAGCTTACATTGTAGGGAGGGAGACAGACCAGAACACCAAGCATGTGTGTGAGTGACGCAGAACCGTTGAACGTGACAGGTGTCCCAGTGAGAATGATGTAAGGCCATTGAACGTGACAGGTGCTGTGGGAAAACGGAAGAACGCGGACAGGATGCTGGGTTGGTGGCAGAGCTGGGGAGATGGCAGATTTTAAACAGATGGTTCCGGAAGGCCTCCCTGGCACCATGCCAAACCACCGTTTCCTTTTCAGGAGGGAAACCTGAACTTCTCTTTGCGGGTGGAACCCTCCAATGGAATAAGATGGGTGCAGAGTCAGGCACTTCAGGGGATCCCAGGGGCGTCTCTCCATCCTGTCCAGGGGCCGGAGAGCCTCTGGAAGTCTCACTCCGTTTCCTCTCTGTGCCCCGGGCCCTGGAAAGTAGAAGCTCTGCCTTAGGGGCCCATGGCGACTGGCTGAGTCTGTTATCCCGGGTGACATCACTGCCAAGAGCGAAGATGGTTTGTCTGGCGCCGGAAAAAAACTGGAGGTTGGGTCTCGTCTGCTCACCCTGCCCTGCTGTCCTGCACCCACTGGGCTCTCCCGAGACCCCACCCCCACCCCAGCCCGGACTCTGTTCCTCCTCCCTCCGCTCCGTGGCTCCCAGGCATTCTCTTCTCTCAAAACTCACTGGGAGCCAGTGCAGGCCTTTTTGCCTGGGGTGTATCAGGCAGGCGCCACCTGTTATCACCTGGCTTTTATCTGGGCCCCGCCCCCGGGAGAACCCTGCAGGCAGGTGATTTCTGTGGTTCCCGGCCTGGCAGCAGGGAGGTGACCAGCGGCCAAGCAGCATCCTGGGCGCTGGGCTGGGCTTTTTCTGCTGTGGCACCAGCCGCCTGGTCTTTGAGCCCTCAGGGTCCATGCACCACCTCTCGGTGACTCAGCCGGAGACGGACTCCTTCCCACGCCGCGGCCTCTCCCTCCACTGTCCTCCTTGGCCCTCGGCCTGCTCTCCACCCGCCTGCCTGGTCAGTGAGCTGTCAGGAGCTCAGCCCTGGGCCATCGGCAGCTGTCCCAGCCCCTTCCCTCTGAGCGCTTGGCCCTGAGCCATTCTTGCATCTTTCTGCCTTGGACGTCTGCGCCTGTGACATGGGAACGAAGGCAGCAAGCCCCAGCTCCCAGGCCGCTGGCAGGGACTCAGGCATCTCTGGAGGGCTCGGCTGCGTGGCTGCCTCAGTCTAGCAGTGTTTCCCAAACTTTTGACCTACGTGTGCCCCTTCTATAATTTTTGTAACGCTGAGTACCCCTCGTACTCATGAGAACGTAGAATTAGGCACAGCTAAGCACGGTGCAGTGCATATCCCCACCAAACTCTTCCCGTACCCCTGGGGGGACGCGTACCACTCTTTGGAAAACACTGGTCTACAGCAAGCAGGCCAAACTCTGAAGGCCGTGTGCCTTGTTTATTTGGCCCGTGTTCGCCTTTGAGTTTGACACGTGTGGTCCACAGGGACAATGCCGTGGATACATGTGAGCTGTCGCTGTTCAACCAGAACTCACAATTAACGCGACCCGTTACACGTTCACAATTCTTGTAATAAAGAAAAAGATCACAGCCTAACAGTTATGGTATGGAAATGAGAGCTGGCAACGTGTGGCCCCCTGCTTGCAAATGGTGTGACCCAGAACATGTTTCCTTACCTCTGAGGTTTAGTTTCCTCGTCTGTGACACTGAGAAGGCAACTCCTAATCCACACCACGCTTTGTGTCATGGAGCTGCTCTTACAAGCTCTCCTCCCCGGAAAAAAAATCCCGTAACTGCGTGGTGATGGGTGCTCACCGCGGGGGTCCTCCCACAACGCATACGTACACATCAACTCATGAATATTGTCTACCTAAAACCGTCACCATGTTCTATGTCAGTTATATCCCAATCAGAAAAAGAAGGCATTGCCGAAACCGGTTTGGCTCAATGGATAGAGCATTGGTCTGCGGACTGAGGGGTCCCAAGTTCAATTCCGATCAAGGGCATGTACATTGGTTGGGGGCACATCCCCCATTGGGGAGGCAGCTGGTTGGTGTTTCCTCACCAATGTTTCTAACTCTCTGTTCCTCTCCCTTCCTCTCTGTAAAAAATCAATAAAATATATTTAATTAAAAAAAGGCATTTATTGAGTGCCCACTCTTTGTCCGGGGCTTATCACCATCAGACACTCAGGAGGCACCCCGACAACGTTGGCTGAACGGATGCAGGGCTGAGCGAACTGGTGAACGAAGATGATAGAAAGAAGGGGAGCCAGCCCCTTATCACAGAGGTTACAGTCTAATCAGGGAGACAGCCCGGCTGGAACACCGAGGCCGGGTGATAAATTTTTTAAAGGGAACATGCAGTGCTGAGGAGGCACGTTTGGAGATTGTTAAACCCACGGGTGGCGGCTGGGCGGGCTCGGCCTCGAAGGCCGTGCGAAGGCTGTGCTGCCAGCACGGGGCCCAGACTGTGCTCCACATCTGGAAGGCGGAAAACAAGTGCAGTAACCACTGGTTTTATCCACTCAGCACCTTTCCCTTCTCCCTTTGGGGGAGAGAAGAGCTACGCAAACACCCACCCCACAGCCTGCCCTGAGCGTCGGCACGTGAGAGGGCGCAAGAGACATAGTTTTGCTCACACTGAGTAAAAAATCAATAATCAAGATAACCACTTGCTGTGTCACTGTTCGGCTTTTACTCTATACACACCTGGTGGCCAGGTGATGATGATCTCTGAACGCATAATCATCTGGCCACTCAGTGTCTATCCCCTATAATAAAAGGCTAATAGGCAAGTTGTCCCCTCACCCGGGAGTTCAACCAGGCAGACCAACCGCCCATGTCCCCTCCCCGTGGCCAGGCTGGCCGGACCCCACCCATGCATGAATTCATGCACTGGGCTATATATATATATATATATATATATATATATATATATATATATATATACAGCCCAGTGTTTCATATATATATCTATGTGTTTCATATATATGTTTATGAGTGTTTCATATATATGTTTCAGAGACTGAAGGGTCCCAGGTTCGATTCTGGTCAAGGGCATGTACCTTGGTTGTGGGCACATCCCCAGTGGAGGATGTGCAGGAGGCAGCTGATGGATGTTTCTCTCTCATCGATGTTTCTAACTCTCTATCCCTTGCCCTTGACCGGAATCGAACCTGGAACCTTTCAGTCCGCAGGCTGACGCTCTATCCACTGAGCCACACCGGTTCCGGCCTGCTGTCACTCTCAATCCTGCCATGGAGCAGATGTCCGATGAGCGTGACTCTGTTTCAATAAAACTTTATTTACAGAGGTGGGCAGTAGCCTGCTGCCCTCCGCCCGGAGCCTCCGTGTGGGCTTACAAATGCTCCGGCTCAGTGCACCGGGCTGGGCTGCCTGGGAGCCCGTCTCAGCAGCACTTTCCTGAGACTCAGATAGCGCCTGTGCCGCTGGCACCCAGCAGGGCCCGGGCAGCGCCGCCCCCTCATGCCACCAGGGCTTCAAGGAAAGGGTGGCGGCGGGCGGTGGATGGCTCAGTGAGGCGGGTGGCGGATGGCTGAGTGAGTGGACGGTGACTGTACGGCCTCGATAAACAGCAGTCTGCTCCCACGACACCCTCAGCCTCCCCACGAAGACACTTCCTCCTCCTCCGCCCCACCTGCGTGAACAGCAGGGAGCAGCTCTCGGGCCTGTCCTGGGTCCCCCATCCCGGTGACCCCATCTCAGTTGGAGGGGTCTCACCCGGTTCGCCCCATCCCCTCCCGTTGTCCTGGGCCAGGACATCAGCCTTCTGGCCGGTTTCCCTGCCTCCAACCCAGTTCCCTACAGTCTTTAAAAAAAAAAAAAAAATATATATATATATATATATATATATATATATATATATATATATGGATATAGATATAGATATATATAGATATATAGATATAGATATATAGATATATATAGATATATATATAGATATATATAGATATATATTATTAATTTCATAGAAGAAGGGAGAGGGAGAGAGAGATAGAAACATCAGTGATGAGAGAGAATCATGGATCGGCTGCCTCCTGCTCGCCCCACACTGGGGATTGAACCCGCAACCCGAGCATGTGCCCTGCCCAGGAATTGAACTGTGACCTCCTGGTTCATAGGTTGACGCTCAACCCCTGAGCCATTCCAGCTGGCCAGGCTTCTCTGCAGTCTTTTTTTTTTTTTTAATTTCTTTATTAATTAAGGTATTTCATGTGTCCTTATTCCCCCATTGCCCCTCCATTCCCCCCACTCATGCCCTCACCCCCCTGGTGTCTGTGTCCATTGGTTAGGCTTATATGCACGCATACAAGTGCTTTGGTTGATCTCTCCCTCTTACCCCCACACTCCCCTGCCTTCCCTCTGAGGTCTGACGCTCCCTGCAGTCCTAACCGTTTTCACAGGCCAGCACCCTGCTCACAGGCCTTCGGCGGCCTCAGCTGCTTCTCGGCTAAGCCTCCAGCGCAGCACAAGCAGCATCAGTGTGCCCTCTCCTCCTCCACACCCAGCCCCACCCAGGCACACAGCCTGCCCCTGCCCCTGCCCCGCCTCAGTTCTGGCGGGTGCCCTTGTCCCTGCCTCTGCCCCTACTCCACCTCAGTCCTGGCGTGTGCCCTTCAGACAGCCCCCCAGACCCCAGAACGGTGCCCTTCCTCACTCACGACTCCCTCTGCGGGGGTGTCCCTCACACGGGCAGCAGTGCCCTGCACCCACACTCTTCATCTGACCACTCCCCACCCAGTTTTAGGAATCCCCAGCCCCCCATCTAAATTTCCCCATGCAGCCTGCAGGGGGCAGTCTCGGGTTCACATCCCTACTGGAATCCAGAGTGCTTCATCCCAGGGCCTGGGCCGGGCCCAGGAGGACCCTCAGCCCACGGGCCATGAAAGACTGACTGGCAGGCGGTCTCCATAGGGAGAGCTGCTATTGATCAGGGTCTAATGGTGATTGTTTGCATGACTCTTCAACATTAATCCCTGAGTAAACCCCTCAGAACCAGGTGCCTCGTGAGGATACTGCGTGGAAACACTCCTCACCCCGCCCGGCAGTGAGGCAGTGAGGCTCCCCAGGCCGAATGCTCACTCCCGCCCCCGGGAGGAAGTGGCCTCTGCACCCTCCCGCATGCAGCCGTGTGCCGGTCCCCGGCGAGGCTCAGAGGAGTCGGGCCACGTGCCTGCGGTCACACAGCCAGAATGGGCCTCGGCTGCCCTGGCGTCCCCCCCACGGAGCTGCCCCGGAGACAAGTGAGCCTCCTGCAGCTGCTGTGCCTTCGCGGTGGGATGGGCTGCACAGTGCTACCCTGTTTCCCCGAAAATAAGACAGTGTCTTATATTAATTTTTTCTCCCAAAGTTGCGCTAGGTCTTATTTTCAGGGGATGTCTTATTTTTGGGGAAACACGGTAGTTGGAAGCCACCTGAACGCATTTTAAGCAGAAAGCTTGGTGCCCGGCCGGCATGGCTCAGTGGTTGAGCATCAACCGATGAACCAGGAGGTCACGGTTCAGTTCCCAGTCAGGGCACAGGCCCGGATTGTGGCCTTGAGCCTCAGTGTAGGACGTGCAGGAGGCAGTCGATCAAGGGTTCTCTCTCATCATGGATGTTCCTATCTCTCTCCCTCTCCCTCCCACTCTGAAATCAATAAACATATATTTAGGAAAGAAAACCTTCGTGACATACATATCTGGTGGCTGCTGGCCTTGTGGTGGATTTACCCACTCTGTTCTGTCCCTTGCAGTGAGCCTGACTTCGAGCCCCCCTGCCTCTGTGGCTGGAGTGGGAAGGAGACGGAGTCCCTCCTCTGAGGCAGCGCCCAGGAGGTGACATCTTAGCTCCATGGCACCGGGACCTCGATCTGAGCCAGACATTTAGCTGGAGGGCAGCACCCATGATCCTCCCCTGGGTGCCCGCCACTCAGAACCTGCTTCTCACCGTGACGACGGCTTATCGACCCCCTTTCCCAACGCAAACATCGGCACCCGACGCTCCAGCCCCTGTTTGGTGACACCTGCTGGAGGTTTTGTTTTTGTTTTTGTTTTTCTTTAATCAGAACTGAAAACCAGGCTAATTGTTCCAAACACAGGCTTTCCTGTGGCTTGGCTGCCAGGGAAGCTGAGAAGGAGAGAGAGAAATGCAGAGAGACCGGCTGAGGCAGGCCCGGGAACGGGAGGCGCCTGGACTGCAGGCCGCAGGTGTCGGAAGGAGGAGCTCGCCTGCTAACCTGCTCTGCGTGGGAGCAGGCATCCGGGCTGACGACGTGCCAGTGTCCCGGGCCCCCTCTGCCCCGCTCTCAACTCATCGACGCCTCGGCAACACTTACTGGTTCTAACCAGACGGCCCAGCCCCCTCTCCTCTGACTGCTGCCCCCACTGCCCCTCCTCGCCTGCGGGGCCGCCACTCGGCGGCTTCCGCTGCCTGGAGGGCACTGTCCTGTCCTCCACTCCCGTCCGCCCCTGGCTTTTGTCCTTCCTGGTCCCTGCCACCTCTTACCCCTCCTGTCTATGACTGGTGCCTGCTGTCTGCCTGCCTCGCTCACCGACGTCCCTCCAGCAGCCGGCGTGGTGTCTGCCTCACTGGAAGCTCCATGAAACGTGGGTGACCTGCACCCGGGCAGGTTTCACGGGGGACCCGGACACGGACACTTTCGGCCGTGCTGCGGGGGTCAAGCACCTCGCCCATGTTGCCAAAACACGGGCTGGTGAAGTTACACACATCACCGGAGCGCAGTGCCAGGGCGCAGGAAGGAGAGGGCCCCCCCACCAGGCTGAGGCGACCTTTGACCCTTGTGCCAGGGGCTGCTCAAAGGCGCGGCTGCAGGTCACAGACTGCACACACTCAGCCTGCACACACTCAGCCTGCACACACCCTGCACACACTCAGCCTGCACACACTCACCCTGCACACACAGCCTACACACACTCACCCTGCACACACTCAGCCTGCACCCACTCAGCCTGCGCACACCCTGCACACACTCAGCCTGTGCACACTCAGCCTGCACACACTCACCCTGCATACACTCAGCCTGCACACACTCAGCCTGCACACACTCAGCCTCCACACACCCTGCACACTCACCCTGCACACACTCACCCTGCACACACTCACCCTGCACACACTCACCCTGCACACACTCAGCCTGCGCACACTCAGCCTGCACACACTCACCCTGCACACACTCAGCCTGCGCACACTCAGCCTGCACACACTCACCCTGCACACACTCAGCCTGCACACACTCAGCCTGCACACACTCACCCTGCATACACTCAGCCTGCACACACTCACCCTGCACACACTCAGCCTGCACACACTCAGCCTGTGCAGTCACCCTGCACACACTCAGCCTGTGCAGTCACCCTGCACACACTCACCCTGCACACACTCAGCCTGCACACACTCAGCCTGTGAAGTCACCCTGCACACACTCACCCTGCACACACTCAGCCTGCACACACTCAGCCTGTGCAGTCACCCTGCACACACTCAGCCTGCACACACTCAGCCTGCACACACTCAGCCTGTGCAGTCACCCTGCACACACTCAGCCTGCACACACTCAGCCTGTGCAGTCACCCTGCACACACTCAGCCTGCACACACTCACCCTGCACACACTCAGCCTGTGCAGTCACCCTGCACACACTCAGCCTGCACACACTCACCCTGCACACACTCAGCCTGTGCAGTCACCCTGCACACACTCAGCTTGCACACACTCAGCCTGCACACACTCACCCTGCACACAGGAGTGGAGCCAAGGGTCGGTCCTGACCTCTCTGTGCCCCGTCAGCCACCTGCTAATGCCAATGATGCCCCGTCCCAGGCCACCCTCAGGTCACCGCTTTTCCTCCCCCCGCCCCCCCCACCCCCATTTAAACGTTCACGTGTAAAACTGGAAGACTGGCTGCCTCGGGGGCGGCGGGGGAGATGGCCAGGGCCCCAAGAGCAGCGGTTCTATTTCTAGGGCCAGTGGCAAGCCGCGCCCCCCCCCTCCCCCCACTCCCCATCACATGTCGGCCCTGGCTGTCAGCTGGAGACAGGCGAGCGCAGAGAAACAAAGGAATAAAGTCTGCTCCTTCACCTCGCTCACCTGATGTCATTCCCTTCTGAGTCTTTTATTATTTTTAAAAAATATATTTTATTGCTTCTTTACAGAGAGGAAGGGAGAGAGAGAGCTCGGAACATCGATGAGAGAAAAACATCGACCACCTGCCTCCTGCACACCCCCTACCGGGGATGTGCCCACAACCAAGGTGCATGCCCTTGACGGGAATCGAATCTGGGACCTTTCAGTCCGCAGGCCGACGTTCTATCCACTAAGCCAGTTTCGGCCCGAGTCTTATTTTTAACTGTTCATTGGAGAAACCTATTTTGGTCTTAGAAAAGTCAAGTTAAGAAAAATATCTTTATTCTTTAAAAAAAAATGAAAAAAAAAAAATGACCACACAGATGAAACCCAGCTCCTCTGCCCAGGCCCTCAGCCACAAGGACACCAGGAGCCCATGTCGGAGAGAGGGAGGCTTGAGGACTGTGTCAAGGTCACCCTGCAAGGACAGAGATGAGGGCAGGTTTGAACTCAGGTCTGTCCAGTTCCTATGCCTGGGGTCTCTCCTGCGTCTTTCCTCCCCCACCTGAGCACCCAGACCCTCCCCTTCTCTCTTCCTGGGAAGGCCCTGGCTGGGATCTCCAGGCCCCTGGTCAGTGGGCTGAGCTCACCTTGCCCCCTGCCGGAGCCGGGATCTTAGCCCTTCTCTCCCTCTTAGATGCAGTCACCCCTACCCCACCCCAGCCCCCAGACAGCCCCTCCTTGGGGTCGCTCTGACCCTGTGCCAAACAGCGCCCCAGGGCCGTCCGGACACCTAACATGGATCCCTAAAGGAGCAGGTGAGCAAACCAGCAATAATGAAACTCTGATTCCTGTGCAGATGTTACACCTCACAACCACCCCCGGAGGGGAACACGATTTTCATCTGTGTTTTCACAATGAAAGCTCCTGAGGCCAAGATCAGCCAAAACATGGTGAGCAGGGAGCAGAGCCAGAGTCAGGCCAAGCCTCCCAGACACCGAGTGGCCAGATGATGATCTCTGAATGCATAATAATCTGCCCACTCAGTGTATATCCCATAGAATAAAAGGCTAATATGCAAATTGTCCCCTCGACCAGGAGTTCAACCAGGAGTTCAACCTGCAGGCAGGCCGGCCAACTGCCCATGTCCCCTCCCCCTGGCTAGGCTGACCGAACCCCACCCATGCACGAATTCATTCACCATATATATATATATATATATATATATATATATATATATATAGAGAGAGAGAGAGAGAGAGAGAGAGAGAGAGAGGCTATGACTGGAAGTCACAGGCCTGGGCTCCGACTCCAGCTGTGTGACCTTGGGCCAGTCTCTCTCTGGCTTTCTCGCCCTTCCTCTGGGGCTTGGAGACAGTGTACACCCTCCCTGCTTCACAGCGTCGCCCTGAGGGTTGTTTACCAACACTGGCACCAGAAGTCCTCAGACCGGTGCCTGGCACGCGGCTTCACGCAGGTTGGCTGCTCTGTGTCTTTAAGAAGTTGTTATGGGCAGCCCGCATCATGGGGGCCAGGTAAGACCTTCACTACAGTCCGAATCCTAGAAGGGCGAGCTGACCTTTCTCAGGAGCGCCCGTCTGTCCGGTTACTCTTCTCTACAAAGGAAGAAGGAAGGAGCAAACAACAGGAGGCTCGCCAAGGTGCTGGGACAGGGTCTTCTCCCTTCGCCCTCTTGTTTCTCATTGGGGGGGAGGGGGGTGCTAGTGGGTGACGTAGGCGCTCAGCAGAGCCGGAGCTGGCCTTGAAGCCTCGCCGTGTACAAGCAGGATGACCTTGACCGTGTTCCTTAACCTCCCAAACATCTGTTCATTCGGCCGTCAGACGGGGAGGAGAGTGCCAGCGCCAGTGGGCTGGGGGACAGGATCTGTGACACCCCATAGGGAGCGTCCCACCAGGATGGAGACCCTGCCCCTCAGCAGCCCTGCCACCCGCCCTGCAGGAGCGCCCTCATACCTGCCCCTGTCCCCTCGGGGCCTGGGACAGTGTGTCCTGTGCTCCTGTCTCCAGAAGCCGAGGGATCGGGGTTTACATAATGACAGCTTCGCTGGGGAGCGTGCGCCCCGGAGTTCCCCACACCCACATCCCCACCGAGGGGACCAAAGGCCTCCGCTGGCAGAGACAGAACCAGACCTCCGCCCTCCTAGCTTCCCCACAGAGCACCCCCCACCCCCACCCCCATGAGTTTAACAGATCGCTCCCCAAATTAAAAATACAAGACACTACTCACCATCTCTGGTCTCCCGCTAAGACTCAGGGCCATGAACACACTCCCGGTGGGAGGAGCGCAGTGCCAGCCGCACGTGGCGCCCTGGCGTTCCCACGGGCTGGGTTCTTACGCACTTCCCGGAGCTCGCTGGCCTTTGCGGCACTGTGTTCCCCCGCCTGCTCTTCCAGTCCGTCTATCCTCTCTGGGCTGCCTTTCCGATAGGTTCCCGCTCCTCCCCAACTTAATTTCCTCTCCAGTGTTTCCCCATCCTGACCCAGGCTTTCTCAACCCTGGCGCCGCCACGCGTTTGGCCCGTGTTTCTGATCCAGGGGCCGTCCTGTGCTTTGGTCCGGAGGGTATTTAGAGCATCCCTCTAAATGCCCGCTACGTGCCAGCGGCGAGGTCTCCTGAGGCCACAAATGCCAACGGTCCCCTGGGATGCCAAGGCGCCCTAGGCAGGAGCCGCCATGTTAACCCCACTGAGTCCTGTCCCTGTTGACGGAGTCACTTCAGGAGATCCTATTATACTTCCATCTCCGTGCTTCCGTGTCAGCGAGACCAAGTGCCCTGTGGCCCTCTGCCCCGGACTGGGAACCCCCGTGCGTCCAGCCCCTCCCTTCCAGGCGTGGTGTCCATGGAGGAATGTGAGTGGGATGTTGATGTATGACCATGTTCAACAAGAGGCCAGTGTTGCTCGTGGCACCGTATGAGTCAGGGTTCTCCAGAAAACCAGAGCGAACAGGGTGTGTGTGTGTGTGTGTGTGTGTGTGTGTGTGTATAAAAAGAAAATTATTTTAAAAAACTGGCTCATGCAATTCATGGAGATTACAAGTCCAAAATCTGCAGGGCGGGCCCGCAGGCCTCTCAGACCCAGGGCAGAGTTGCTCTGAGTCCAAAGGCTGCCTGCTGAAAAATCCCTTCTAGGCCAGGGGAAGGCAGTCTCTCTCTATCCAGGCTATCACCTGATCGGATAAGGCCCACCCATGTTAGGGAGGGTAATCTGCGTTCCCCAAAGCCCGAAGATTTACTAGTAAATGTTGATCACATCTCAAAAAACCTTCACCAAAACACCCAGAACAACGTGTTTTGTTTTTTTTAAATATTATATATATATATATTTTACAGAGAGGAAGGGAGGAGAATAGAGAGTTGGAAACATCCATGAGAAACATCCATCAGCCGCCTCCTGCACTCCCCCTACTGGGGATATGCACGCAACCAAGGTGCATGCCCTTGACCAGAATCGAACCTGGGACCCTTCAGTCCACAGACTGATGCTCTATGCATTGAGCCACACTGGGTAGGGCCAGAATAATGTTTGGGCAAATATCTAGGCACCGTGGCCCAGCCAAGCTGACACAAACAACTGATCATCACAGGCAGCTGACAAATTACTTGATGACAAAGAGGGAGATGAGGCCAGGCTTCCGTGATTACGGTCTGAAATGTCATTGCTACAGATGCCACATGGGGCCACCAGCGGCTCTGCGGCCTGGTCAGAGCAGCCGCCTCGGGAGCCTCGAAAAGATCTGGGTGCCAGAGCCGCCCTCGGAGAGGCGGGTGCGTTTGGTGTGAGGCGGAGCTCAGGCAGCGATGCATCGTGGGAGAGCCACAGGTGGTCCCAGCCTGGCCAGGGCCGAGAGCCGCTGGGCTGAATGAATGAATGCGTGACCCGTCCTGCCCCAGGATGGAGCAGCAGGGATGAGCACAGGCTTTGCAGGAAGCGGATTGGGCTTGAGTCCTCCTTCTCTTCAGGTGAGGGAGGGGTGTTGGGATGGCCATTGTGCTGGGGAGGGAGAAGGGGTTGAGAAGAAAATGCTTGGCAAGCACCCAGCACCATCCCCGGAGGGAGGGGACGTGTGTCCCCTACCAATAGGTTAAGGTGACCAGACGTCCCGCTTTTGGCGGGACAGTCCCGATTTTTAACAATTTGACCCGCGTCCCATGGCATTTTAAAAAAGTCTCCATTTTTTGGAAAGAATGCATGACAAGCTAGGGGGTGGTGGGAAAGAACAGGAAGGGAATATACGGTTTTCGGCGGCCATGTGGCTATTTAGCCAGGACATGAGTTTTATATTATTTTTGTTAATTTTATAATGTTAAACTTTAATAATAACAAATAATTGTTGAGAACTGATTACCGAGAACTGCTTACCAAAGTTCACATTGTTGACCAGTTGTTAGAATTGTGGAATACGCGCTGTCCTTACCAGGAACTAATGCTGCGACTGAACGCATTTTTTTTTTTCTATGGCAAATAAAGTGTGGACACCAGAAAAAAATCACAATTAAGTGTTGAGACTTTGAAAGCCATTTTATGGGTAAAATATAATTTAACAAATTCTTGTTAAAAATTTCATGACTGCCGAGACCGGTTTGGCTCAGTGGATAGAGCATCAGCCTGTGGACTGAAAGGTCCTGGGTTCGATTCCGGTCAAGGGCATGTACCATGGTTGCAGGCACATCCCCAGTAGGGGGTGTGCAAGAGGCAGCTGATCGATGATTCTCTCTCATTGATGTTTTTAACTCTCTGTCCCTCTTTCTTCCTCTCTGTAAAAAATCAATAAAATATATTTTTAAAAAATTTCATGACCTTTTAAACAACAATAGCAATCTACTAAAAATAAATCCACTCAAGTGAGAAATATGCCAAAGAATAAAATAATACTATACATAATTTTTTATTTATTATATTTGTAAATGGTACTTATGTTGAAATTTTTTAAAAATTTCAACATAAGTACCATTTACAAATATAATAAAAAATATATTACAGTACTATTTTTGCATTCTTTGAACATTTTTGTTGCTCCATAGAGACCAAATTTTTAATCAAGAACACCCCCCCCCCCCCCCCCCCCCGCACCCTGGTCAATGGTGTCCCGCTTTACCAATGTTAAAATCTGGTCACCTTACAATAGGTGCCTGTTCCCATCTCCCATTTGGCATGAACAGCCTGGCGTCCCTGCCCATCGTGGGCAGTTCCTATTGAACACTCCCGCTTTCCCTCCCATGGACTGAGCTGGGAGAGGACCCTGCCAAAGGCAGGCGTTGTCTCATCATCACGGTGACCCGGGCGAGGAAGGCTTGATGGCAGCCCCAGGCTCTGGAAGGACCTGAGGCTCAGAGAGGTTAGGGGACCCGCCTGAGGCAGGTGCAGACAGTCCGGGATTTGCCTGGAACTCAAGGTTCGAGCTTCTGAGTATCTCGCTTCCAGAAGACGGAAGTCCGAGCGATGGCCCCCGGGAAGGAGGAAGCCCCAGGTGCCGCCTGGTTGGCAGATGTCACACCGTGTGCCAGGGACGCCCGAGAAGTGACAATGCCTCTTTCAGAAGGAGCATGCGGCTCCCTGGGACCTGGTGCACGGCCAGAGCCAGCATGTTCCCGGAAAGAGCAGCCGTTGGCGGGGACCGTTCTTTAAAAGAAAGGGCTCCTTCACTGCGGGAAGCAGTCTTGCAACCCCTTTAGCAGGAGAGGCGAGGCCAGAGGTGCACCTGCCCAGGGGAGTGGAAGGAGGCGTGGCCTAGGAGCAGGTCTGTGCACAGAGCAGACAGCGCCCACACGTCCACTCTGCAAATCAGTGACAGGTAACACCATTCCTTTCTTTTTCCAAGTCAAAATTAGGCATTGAAGTCATCTCTAAATAATTCCAAAGATTTCAGAGTGCAACACATCAAGTGACTCGGGATACCCAGCAACTGCCAGCATCTGAGACGTAGGCATCCATCTGCCTATGACCGAGTCCCCCCAGGCTCACTCTAGACTCCACCCTGAGAGCACGAGATGCCTTCTTCTCGCTGTCCCCGGCACATTCCTTTCCAGACTCATTCACGTGGCCTCACACTTTAAGAAATTTTTTAAGTCACAAAACATATTGCAGGTTTTAAAATAGCAATAAAGTATGTAAATATCCTATCTAATAAAGAGGGACTATGCAAATTCACCCTCATGCCATCACAAAGCTGGCGGTACCCACAGCCAATAAGGAGGGAATATGCTATTGTAATTGACTGCTCCACCCTTAAAGATGGCAGCACTCACAGCCACAAGGTGGGGGTGCCCAGTTCCCTCAGCCCAAGGCCAGCCCAAGGCCAGCCCAAGGTGCAGGATGGCAGCTGCCTGAGGCTCAGGGAACCATGGCTTGTGCACCAGCAGTAGCAACAGCAGAGTGGGGGTGTCACCTTTCCCTGATCACCAGGTCACACCCCTGAGGGCTCCCAGACTGTGAGAGGAGGCAGATTGGGCTGAGGGATTCCCCCTCCAGTGCATGAGTTTTCATGCACTGGGCCTCTAATATATTTATATATTTATTATATACTAGTGGCCCGTGCACAAAATTCATGCATGGGGGTAGGGTGTCCCTCAACCTGGCCTGCATCCTCTCCAATCTGGGACCCCTGTGGGATCGGGCCTAAACCGGCAGTCGGACAACTCCCTCACAATGCAGGACTACTGGCTCCTAACTGCTCACCTGCCTGCCTGCTCATAGATCTGTTTTCAGGACCCAATGCGCTCACACAAGCACAGAGCCCAGTGTATGCCAGACACTCAAGGAATGCCACCTGCCTCTTCCTTTGGTTAGTTACGGTGAGTGTGGTGGGGGGGTCAGGGAGCTGGTGGAGAGGAGGGGACAGAGTGAAAAATCACCTGCAGAATGACTGTAAGTTTGAAACATGCTCAGGTGGTGGGGTGGAGTTGGGGAGGTGGAGGCATTGAGCAAAAAAGAAAAAGAAGAGAGCACTCATGGCCATGACAACAGTGTGGTGATTGGGGAGGACAGAGGTAGATGGAGATGGAAGCGGGCCTAGAAGGGATGAATGGTGGTGGGAAAAAATAAAACAGAATGTATTAAAAATAAATTAAAAAATAAAAACATGTTTTTCTCCACCAAGACCTAAAAGGATGCAAACAGCTGGTTTTGCTTTCCAATTTTTAAAGACAAGCAGGAAAGTGGTGCCTGTGTGCAGGAGAGCGTGGCTTCCGTCTCAGGTGTGACAGTCTTGTTCCCAGGTCCGCCTCCGCTGAAAGGTGAGAAATCTCATCCCAATCTTGTTCCATAGTGACAGGCGCCTAGTAATACTTCCACCCAGGCAGGCAGCGGGGTCTGGTGTGACTACAGAGGTGAGATTGGGAGATGACAAAAGCACCTCACCCAGTCTACACAGCCTGCCATACTGGTCTTCAATCCCACCATCATCATCCCGGGAGCGCCCTGCAGGTTCTCAGGCCCCCGGCTGAGAGGCTCTGCAATCCCCGGTTTGGCTCTGTGGATAGAGCATCAACCTGCTGACTGAAGGGTTGCGGGTTGCATTCCAGTCAAAGGCATGTACCTTGGTTGCCGGGTCCTCCCCGGCCCCAAGCCCTGGTCTGGGTGCATGCAGGAGGCAACCAATCAATGTATTTTTCTCACATTGATATTTCTCTCTGTCTTTCCCTCTCTCTATCTCTCAAAAAAAAAGAAAAAAGAAAGAAAGAAAGAAAGAAAGAAAGAAAGAAAGAAAGAAAGAAAGAAAGGAAGGAAGGAAGGAAGGAAGGAAGGAAGGAAGAAAGAAAGAAAGAAAGAAAGAAAGAAAGAAAGAAAGAAAGAGAAAATAAAAGTGATGTGCCCCAGGTGTTATAACCAGGGGACCTTCCTTTAAAAAAAACCAAAACTTAAAAAAAAAGAAAGTTAATATAGGACTCAATGTATATATCTGTGCATATATGATATGCCTACCATATGGTATACTAATGTGTAAGTATATACATAGATATATACACTGAGTAGCCAGATTATTATGATCTCTGAACACATAATAATCTGGCCACTCAGTGTGTGTGTGTGTGTGTGCATGAATTCGGGCATGGGTGGGGTCTGGCCAGCCTGGCCAGGGGGAGGGGACATGGGCGGTTGGCTGGCCTGCCTGCTGGTCGAACTCCAGGTTGAGGAGACAATTTGCATATTAGCCTTTTATTATATAGGAATATATACTGAGTGGCCAGATTATTATGCATTCAGAGATCATAATAATCTGGCCACTCAGTGTATATATATGTACTAGAGGCCTGATGCATGAAATTAGTGCATGGGGGGGGGGGGTTCCCTCAGCCCAGCCTGCACCTTCTTGCAATCTGCAACCCCCCAGGGGATATCCAACTGCTGGCTTAGGCCCAATGCAGGAATCCCTCTCGCAGTCTGGGACCTGCCTGTCTGATCACCCCTAACTGCTTCTGCCTCAGCCTCCACACCTGGGATCCTGGCTTCCCTCCCTCTGGCCAGCTGCAGGCACCCGGCTTTGTCAGGAATTATGTCCAGAATGACATCCAGTCTATCCGGTCTAATTAGCATATTATCCTTTTATTAGTGTAGATATGAGTCATTTTTCACATGTGTACATATCTGTGTAGCAACCATTCAAATGAACACATAGGACAGTCTGGCCCTGGCTGGGTAGCTCAGTTGGTTAGAGCATCACCCCAGTACACCAGGATATAGAATAGTTCCAACACCCTGAAGACCCCCCCTTAAGCCAGAACCCCTACCCCCAGGCCAGGTAACCTTTATTCTGTCATACAGATTAGTTTAGTCTGTTTGTAAACTTTGGATAACAACAGGCCTGTGGGTAGGGGTTCTGGGGTGGGAACGTCTGCTCTAGGACTTTAATCATGTGGTCTGGCCCTGCCAAGGCATTAGGGGTGAGCTAATTAAATGTTTGACCAAATACAGCAGGCTGATTTTTAAAAAGATCTTTATTGTTGAGAGTATTACAGATGTCCTTTTTCCCCACATAGACCCCATCCAACCCAGTTCCCACCCCACCCAGGATTTCATCGCCTTGTTGTCTGTGTCATAGATAATGCATATCCTGTATAATAAAGATGTAATATGCAAATGGTCGTTACATCATGAAGCGTAATGACTGACCGCATAATGACCAGGGCAGCAAGCTACAAGTGGGCGGTGAAGAGCTACAGAAGGGAGCAGGGTAACAAGCTATGAAGGGGGCAGGAGGAGCTACAGGAAGGCAGGGTAGCAGGCGGAGAGCTACTGGAGGGCAGCAGTGAGCTACTGGTGAGCTACTGGTGCACAAATTCGTGCGCAGGCCTATTAATACTGTGTTTCCCCGAAAATAAGACATCCTCTGAAAATAAGACCTGCTTACAGGTTTCCTTCTGAGTGAAATATAAGGCATCCCCCGAAAATAAGCCCCCCCCTCCCCCCTGGCCAGGCTAAACATGAGAGATTTGGTCCACTGATTCTGAAAGAAATGGTCACAAGAAATTCACCAGGAAATTCAGGAATTGGATTGTTATGATGATGTTCCAGAAGATGATGACATGATTGTCATTGAATAAATGAGTAAATTCTTGATACTGCAGGATTCACAGTTTGTCTGGTTTGTGTTGACAACTACGGTTCTACCGAACCTTATACAGGTAATAGATTTCCTTTATTTTCATTTAACAATAAATGTGTACCGTTTTCAGGTCAAGGGATTATCTAACCATAGCAGGGAGTTCCAAACAGCAGTTTTCTATACAAGATGGAAGTTACTATGCTTCATTATAACTACCCAAATGGCCCTTGGCAGAAAAATGGTTCCCCGCCCCTGGTGTAGAGGGAACCACTCCTTTGGGTCCAGGTTCTGTTCACGAGATGCATCCCATGGTGTCGTCGGTCTGGGCGCTGAGTGGAGATGAGCCCACGTTCCTCCATCCTCCCGTCAGAGGGCACCTGGCTGAACCCTGGCTGAGGCTCTTGGCATGGCACTGCTCAGATGTTCTATCGAACGTCGTGCTGGACAGACACCCCTTGTTCTCTCGTCCGTACATGGAGCACCAGGACACGATATGTTCAATTCTAGTGGACACGGCCACGTATGAAAACCTGTGTTTTGATGAGTTTCTGGTGCAGGTGGTCTTGGACTGTGCTTTGAGAAACACCGCAAAGCTAAGCACTCGATGGTGTGAGCAAACAGTCCCTTCAGTCCGCCTTTCTCGGGCTGCTGGCAGGGAAGGGCTCGCTTCTCTGAGATGCTGGCAGGGACGTGGGAGCCGCAGAGAATGAGAAGTCACTGACCCAGGGCGCCTCTTTGGAACCAATCTTCATAATTTACTTCCTTTGCTTCCGAGAAGCTGCCAACAGGAGAGCTTTGATGGGCTGAGAGGGGAGAAGCCAGGACACTGTGCCCATCTACCAAGTCCCTGCCATCCCAGACATGGGCTAGAATAAGAACCCATGAGGATAATGGCACATGCTTTTACCAGATTTGCTGTAAGAGACGTGTGTGGGCCCGTGGGCCAGCCCTGTGGGCAGTGTCTGTCCCTTCCTCGTCTAACACATGCCCACGGTGGAGAGATTCCTGACTCTGGAAAGAGATGGTGCCCCCGCTGGGCCAGCAGGGGTGATGGTGGAGACCAGTGGCGGGGACACTGTCTTCCTTGGTCCACTGGCCATTAACACAGATGCAGGGCTTCTCTGAGGCCAGGCCGGGAAGCAGGACTCCCGCTGGCAGGGCTGGGAAGCCTGCTCATGCTGGCCACGCTGGCTCCCGGGCCTGCTGCAGCCTAGTCGCACGCTGCCCCCTGCTGTTTGTCGCTGAGCACTACAGCCAGGGGCCTGCACAACTGAAGGCAGGCAGGCCTCCGGGATGGGAGGCCCTTAGGGGAGGCAGTTGGAGGGAGTGGAGGCATGGAATCAAGTGAGGAACTAGCTCATGTAGGGACATTTGAAGAGAACTAAGCTGTTAGGATCACAGTTCTTCTACCTGTTGTACCCCCGCCCCCACCCCCACCCAGCTCTTCCAGACACAAAGGGACCTCCTGTCTGCACTGGCAATGTCTGGAGGTGTTTTGGGTTGTCACTATGGCACCCGTGTTCAGAGGACAGGGACACGGCCAGCCTCCTGCAAGATACAGCCAGCCGTCTGCCACACAGTGCAAACCATTCCTAGTGGGGGCGTGGACCAGAAAAGCGGACTCCCAGAAATGTGAGCCTCAATCTACATCAAGGGTGTGAGGCTGTAGTGTTCATCTCCAGAGAGGGGAAGGGGTCTAAGCAGTGCCTGGCTGGTTCCCAGGACGGTCACGTCCAGAGTTGTTTGGCTTCCTGAGCAGCTGCCCCAACCTGAGGGACCACAGCTCCAGGAGCCTACCGTTTACTCGGGGACACGGGCACTATTTGTTGTGTAGTATCATTGGCTGGGTAATAACTGCGTCCTACTTTCAGTGTAATTACCATGTGTTTGCCAATTGCCTTTTATACCTGTAGTGCTACTGCCTTCCGCTTCCTGCATCCAAAGTGGGATTCCTGGGCATCTCACAGTCCCTGTGCAGCCGAGATGTGCCACCGTCACCCCACTTTACATCTGATGGGAGTCTTAGACTCTGCCAATGCCCCAGGCGCACCCCACCCCTTTCTGTCCGTCAGCTTAGGAAAGGCTAGCCCAGCTCAGTGCCCGGATGGGACAGTGCTTCCAGCTCAGAGAGGACACTGAGGCTCAGAGACCAGGGAGGTGAGGTGGTCCAGGTCATAGTGGTCAGACAGGAACAGGACCCAGTGGCAGCCCCTTCCCCGAGGCCTCTCGCCCATTGGAAGGCGCACCTCACAGTCCCAGTGCCCGAGCCCGAGCTGAGCGCCTCCCCCGGGGCCCGCCACACAGAGCCAGCGATGCACAGAGAAGAGAAAAGACATTTAATCATCTCGCTCTAATCTCATAAAGCGCTGTTTCCACAAGTGCGGGAGGGATTGCTTCAGCAGCATTTACCAGTGATTCCGACACACGCAAGAAAACGCCCAGAAACCGTGTGGATGCCACTTTAATTTCGCACTGACGGAGAAAGGTGCACCGATGGCAGCTTAGTGACCATCCTCACCTTTAAATTAACCTTTGCTGGGGGCGGAGGGGGAGAAAGGAAAACAGGGAAGGATGACAGTGACAGGGGGACCAGGGCACCTCGGTCTGCTAACAAGGGCTCCTGGAGACATCACCCTCAACCCATGAGCTAGTTAACAAGACAGGCAACAGTTAAGACACATTAAAAAACCTAAAAAAAAGGAAGAAAAAAAAAAAAAAAACCCTAAAAAAAAAAAAGAGAAAAAACCCATCACAGTTCATTCTTAAAACCAAGCACAAAAACCGATAGTGGACACGAGGTCCCGCGTGCCCGTCTGCTTCGAGGCCTTCGGGGGGCGACTGCACAGCGTGGCTCACGCAGGGACCCCCGCCTCGAGGTACCGCAGGTGCGCCCCCTCCCGGGCAGCCCTCCTGCGGGAGGGAGGGTGGGACATGCCTCCCCGACAAGCGGCGGCCCCAGAGCCCCGGGGGAGCAGGCTGTGTGCTTTGGAGGCGCTGCCTCTGGAATGTGCCACGGGCTGCGCTGGGCGGGCTGAGTTTCGCTCCACACCGTTTCAGTGCTCACGTTCTCTCTCATGTGCAAACTGTCACTGTCTAAAGCTTTCAGAAGGACGCGGATAGGTACGAACACCCCGCGGAGACAAGGGGCATCGGGGGTCGGGCCCCTGCTC